>NC_056729.1:423616759-423799259 GCF_019279795.1 Protopterus annectens | reverse complement strand
GTCTTAGATTAGTATGAATTTTCTGAAGGGTATGAAATCCGAAACACAAATGTCTGTCATTATTTTCTAACTTCAGTCTTTAATGATTTGCCACTAATTTGCCAGAAAAACACAATTTTATGAAAAATGGACCAAAAATGTGATGCAAAAATGTGAAATAGCCACACAATACAGCTGGGAACCTGTCAATGAAGGGACACTTTTTTTAATATTAGTACTGCTAACTTGAGCAGCTGACAAAATAAAAGAATCTACATGCATTTCTGAAATAAAAGCAATCTATAACTCTGATTATTACAGTTATTTATTAATTGTAAACCCTCCTTGTTTTCTTCCAAAATTGCCATTTTACGGAGGGATTATTAGGGGAAGAGCAACATTTTGAGCCAAAAACCGGGGACAGTTTGAGAGGTTTGGATATGCCTAATTCTATAAAGCAAATTATTTGCACGCACCTCTCTACCTGTTAATGCAGGAAATCTGGACAAGGCCAAATATATTGGGGGAACATATAAACAGTACTAAAAATTGCTCTTGTATAAACGGAGACAGTTGATAGAATAACAGGTCTTGCTTTAGCATGCATTTTTCTGAAGGTTATGAAGTCTGAAACTCAGTGTCTCATTATTTAGTGACTTAATTCCTTATTGATTTGCCAGAAAACCACACATTTTATGAGGAACAAACCAAAAATAAGGAGCAAAAATCTATTAATTCTGCAAAAATCTGGACATTTGAAAGGTATAGTTCTGCTGGGGCTATCTTTAAGTTTGCTGCCCTTCCCCCCTCACAAAATCATGGTCGAATGGAGCCTCCCCTCTGCAGCCATTCCAATGAACCATTACTTGGCTATTTCACCCCCATTTACCATAAACACTAATGTGTATACTGCTTTACTTCTGCGATGATTTGGACTTCATTTCAAGGTATTATTTTGCATTTTACAGCACAAACAATAATGGATATCTGGTAAACAAAGCAATGCAGTCTCACAATGAAAACAGACTTAGCATTAAAACTTTTCTGCCCTTGAAACTCACATTCATTGAAATAGTATTGAAACCCACATTCAAAGAAAATACATTTTGCCAGTATCAGATAAAGATTAACTTTGGGCTGTTTTCAATTCACAAGCCCCTTGCACACGAAAAAACATGCACATGCTCTTTGATACACATTCCTGACTGTATTAAATTATATTCCTTGTACAATACAGTACAGCTTTAGAGGGTATTTTAAATTTATTGTTTTTAACATTTTTCCAGTAAACAATGAAACAAAATGCATGCACCAATAATGACAAAACTGCCCAATTCAGAGCATTTCCATCATAAAAGTCTACTCAAACTTCTACAGTCCACCAGTATCAGTAAATATGCACAATCTCTGAAGAAGTAAAAGTCATCTAAATAATTCCACATTAAAGAGATCTGTAACTAATGAAAAGGTTGCTGCTAGCAAACAACGTTATATTTCATTGTTTCATCTACAAATAAAGTGCCTGTTGCCCTTGAGCAATAAATTACTTATGTTACACTAAAAAAATGATAAGCTAGTAATATTGCAATAGGGAATTGATGGCAAACTGATAACAGGTTCATAGTTGCTAGGTATCTTCACCAAAAAGGACTGCAGCATCCACCCTCTTTGCAACACAGTACAGTATCAGCAATGCATTTACCTACTGTGGGAGTAGAACCCACAACCGTCTTCATCAAAAGCAAGTACACTACCTGTTGTGGTATTAACAATGCAAGCAAACTCAACATAAGCAGCACTAAACTTTTGCTCCCCTGCAGCTCTCAGCACCTTGTAAAATCTACTCAACACTCAGCTGTATCTCTGAACTTTGCAGCACAGGAAATCTGGAAAAAGCCAAATTTATTGGGGGGGACAAAAGCCCAAAAACCAGGGACACATTTTAAACATTGCTTGTATAATGTTGGAAAGTTGCTAGAATAAAATGCTGTGTTACCACCATACATTTTACTGCCAAGACTTGAACCCAGGACCCTGTGCAAAACAGTCAGAGCAACATACCACTATGCTGAATCAGCTGTTTTGTGAAAGAGAGGAAGACTGAAACTTAAATGGCTACCATTTAGTAAATTCAGTTCTCACCATAGCTGTCAACCTCTTAGCACAAAACACCTGAACAAAGCCAATAATGGGGGGATACAGCCGACATACATATTCAGTGAATTCAGTTCTCACCATAGCTCTCAACCATAGCACAAAAAAACCTGGATGAAGCCAATAATGGGGGAATACAGTTCCAAAATAGAGACACATTTCAAATATCCATCTTATAAACTTAGAAAATTGCTAGAATAAAAGGTTTTGTGTTACCATGTATTTTCTGAAGAATATGAAGTCTGACATTCAAATGCTTGTTATTTTTATTTATTTAACATTTGTTAACCAGGAAAGTCTGACTTGGAACAAAAGCCAATTTTCAGCAGAGGCCCAGGGAGAAACACTCCAAACATATATCTGTAAGATGGGAGTACACCAGAGCAAACCCACACAAACACAGGGAGGACATGCAGACTCCACACAGAAGGCACCCCAGCCAAGAATCAAACCAGAGAACCTGTAGCTATCAGGCAACAGTGCTACCACTGCACTACTGACTGTGTAAAGACACAAAAATACAGAAACCACAGATTTTATGAGGAATAGAACAGAACAAATATGAGGCAAAAATCTGCAATTTTTTTACAAATGGTGGTGGGTAGGGAATTCAGGCTCTTGCCACATGGACCTAAGGTGCAGGGTTCAAGCCTGTATTCTCTACCCACCACCATATAGCAACACACACACACCCTTACCCTAAGTCCGTACAATGAGAGCAAGTATGATAATGCAGCAGCCAGCAAGCAGTAAACTCCAAAGTTTGTACAAGAGCAAGTCCAGGTCCATATCATCCAAACGCCCCAGCCTGCGGACATTGCAGTCTATGCATAGACTTCTGGGATAGTGCTGCTGAATACTTTCTTGCTAATCGAGACTGCTGGTGAGACAGTCTGGATTCTGTGTACATGCTTCAGACTGGTTCACCAGCAGTCCAGAAATGCCATGCATGCGCAATGTTACGCGACTTGCATTTTTTTTTTTTTTTTATTTTATTGGATTTTCTTTTCTTTTTTGTTTTACAACTGGGAGGGCTGCAGTCCTGCAGTCCAATAGCATGAGCCACCCCTGTTCAAACTATAGTAGATACTTTAACCAAGTATAGAAGCTCCTCCAAATCAAAGCCACCATTACACATTCAAATCTATATAAATTTGAAAGTCCAATGGTAGCACAAAAACCTGCTCAAGGAATATTAGTCTTGGACTTCCAAGATGGCTGCACATTGAGTAACAGCTTAATTCTAGCTCTCCCAATGTGAAAACAGAAACTTAGCAGAGAAGGACAGTGGACTTCTATTTCTTCATTAACTGGCTAGTAAGTGCACTGCCTGGATGCAAGGAAAAAATACAGAGGAGCTGAAAGAAAATCAGCTACAAAAGGTGAGGAAAAAAACACTGAGTGGGAAAAGTACTGTAGCTGTTCAGCAAAAAGCAGTGCAAGCTCCACATATGACTTCCAGAGGAAAGTATCAGGCAACTGCACACAGACCTGGTTAAAATAAGCAAAACACTGATCGAGTATATCAACTCAAACAAAAGGCTGGAAAAAACAGAAGAAGGTTTAAATAGATATTCAGATGAAGTGATAAAACTCGAATAATCAGAGTTTGAAATTAAGAAAAGGCTGGCTGAATATGAGACTGCTCAAGAAGAGATATTTAAAAATAATAGAATTAGAGGATAGAGAATGTAAGGAAAACCTGAGATTTTCTGCTATACCACAGAAGCTGGAAGGAAAAGGGTGTATTAATTTTATGAAAGCACAAGTAAGCAACTGAACTGGTATTCCAAAGCAGGAGTTATTAATTGAAAGAGCACATTGTGTGTATGCTCCATACCTGGCTATAGGTTCATAGGAAGTTACTGGGCTAATGGCCCTAGAGCCTTTACAAGCCTAGCCATGTAGAAAACCCATGTATCCTAATTGACCATAGTTAGATGGTTATTGTTAGCAGAGAGACTCTATGATCAGCACTGACTATCCCTGTTCATGTGGGACATAGGTGCCAACCCCGGGGTGAATTTACAGTCACCCATCCAATTGTCAAGGTTCTGCTTAAATAGAGCTCTGCTTCATGTGAAATGGGAGCTTATTTCCGAGGAGTAGCAGCCTCTGAGAGATATATCTATCTCTTCAACATGTTTTGTTAATGTCACAGGCTAGGATGCGATCTCTGGAATATGTAAAGCTTGTCCTATTGACTTGCAGATGTACAGCATTTTCATTAGGGCAGAGTCAGAGACCACTCTGTAGGCCAGGCATGGGCCACCTCTCAACAGCCTGTATGATACAGAGTACAGTGACAGGGCTTTCTGTCTTTTCATGTAAGTCATGTTTTGGAGGCCCTGGATTCTCTTGGTTAGAAACCTCTGTGGTCTCTCCAGTTGCTGCAGGTGTCTGGTGAGATACATACAGAAGGGAACATTGTACAAAATTAGTGGTCTGATAAGGATCAAATGCAGTAGAGTTATAAACTCCTTAGTCTTGGATGTGACGCCATTATTTTTGAAAAGTGCAATATAGAAGGCTTTCCTTGCCACTATGGACACATGGTAATCATAGTTTAGATTGCTATCAACCTGTGTTCCTAAAGTCTTGCACCAGACAGGGGTTTGAGCTTAGGGGGGGTGCTGTCGATATCATAATTAGCAGGGACTACTTCCTTGCCAAAGCAGATAATGAGGCATTTTTTGTGCTTAGTTTTAGTCTGTGACTTTGGCACCAGTCATTTGTCTCTGTCAGCCCCTTATGTAATATGTTTATACTGTTGGGGGATTCAGTGATTGTGCCCAGTTTGTATTCATCTGCAAACTTGGTAAGACACAGGCCATCTTATTTTGCATGGACCTCAGAGAAATAGATTCCAAACAGTAGAAGGTCCAGCGCAGATTCGTCTACTAGTGGAGGCAGACTCCCCAACTTTGACTGTGTGCATTCAGTTGGTGAGCCAATTGGTTACCCATCTTGTGATGTATGGGTTAATCCCCAGATGGGAGAGTTTCTCAATGATCCCTGAGTGAGGAATTGTGTCAAACACCTTGGCTAAATCAAGACAGGTAGTATGTACTGATTTACCCTGGTCCAGGGCTTTGATGACATTCTCAAAGAAGTCCACCAGGTTTAATAAACAAGTTCTATCCTTGACGAAACCAAACTGGGTCTGGTCAAGAATTTGAAGGTTGCCTGTGCCCTTGTTGATAAGGTCTATGATTATAAATTCCATGGCCTTGCAGATAAGGCCAGTTAGGCTTATGGGTTGATAGTTTCCTGGATTGGTTGATGGATCCCCTTTGAGCAAGGGGATTACTGTTGTTGTTCTCCACTCTGCCAGTACAAAGTCAGTGCTCAGGCTATGGTTAATGAGAGTGCCGAGTGGTTCCACTAGGTTTTGTTTTAGATTGTTTAGTAAGCAACTTGGGATGTTAACTGGTCCCATAGAGGAAGTGTATTTGGCCTTGGAGAGTGCTTGTATGACCTGTTCTTTGGAGATACTATGCATAGAACTGGTGTCAGGAACACTTTGGGGTATGGCTTGTGAGGACAGGGGGGGTGAAGTTATTGCCAAATCTGTCAGCTAGTTTAGTTCTGTAACTAGCCTTAGAGGACTTGCTTGTTCAATCTGTGGAGGATATTCTTCCTCTATTGAGTAAGTTCCTTTCTGTTCTTAGATATCAGTTTCTACCTTTTGTTATATAACTTATTTATGCTTGCAGTCCACCTGGGTGGCTTGCTTTTTTGTACAGATCTGGTTTTAGTCCTGTCAGGTACAGCTGAGTCCATACATTTGTTTAAGTGGCTATATAGGACATTTGTGTACTCTTCTGCATAGGAGTCATTGTTTGCTGTGTTAGTAGGGGCTTTGAAAAATTTTAGACTTAGTAGGCTATAGTTTGCTTTGGAGAAATGTTTCAGTTTTTTTGCTCCTGTGGGGGTGTCAGGTATGATCTTTACTTCAAAGGAGAATGATTTATGGCCTTGGCTTACCAAGGATGGCAACACACAGAGATTAGTTTTGCGACCTCCCCCCATGTTGTTGAACACTAGGTATAAGACATTTGAGCTCCTTGTGGGGGTACAGATGAACTGTTCCAGGGCATTTGAATTAACAAAATCCAGAAATCTCAGAGTGATTATGTTTGTGCTCATGTAAGTCACCCATTTGATGGAAGGATAGTTGAACTCTCCCATGACCAGGGTGCTTGAGTATGTCTATAGTGGATTTCTTTATGCTGGAAGCTGTGCTGTTTTGACATTGCCTAAAAAAAGGCACTATGGGTGAAGAAAGTGCCTTTGTCAGTATCCAAAAGCCTTGAGGAGACAGGTGAAGGCCATCTTTGGCAAAGCAGCATGTCTGTCTCCCATGTCTTCCCAGGCTGTCAGTAACTGGGTCTCCTTGGAGTGACACCAGAAGCTAAGCTAATTACTGAAATCAATCATTTTTGTCTGTATTGTGGACAGTGGTGGATTGAGGCATGGGTGCAGGGGCTCGCGCCGCCCCCTTTTTAAAGCTGCTGTGCGAGTTTAAAAAAAAAAAAGAAATGCACTGCGCTGTGCTTTTGTTAAAATTGGAAAATCTACTACCAAAATCGTATGTTGCCATTTCAACTTTTTTTTTGTGTGTGAAAGATGCATCGGAGATGCAATTGGAGGTTGCAGTCAGGAGATCTATAGGACAATTCTTAATTGCTCCTCCAATTGCATCTCCAGTATAGTTGAGTGAAAGTGCGTCTGGTCACAACGAGGATTTAGTAGATGGTGAAACAGATGTTTTCAGACTAACACCAAACTGCAGAGTTGATCAACATCCTTTTCAAGTATTCAAGGAGAACTGCTGCAGTGAGCGCAGACTAGTGTTCAGAAACTCTGAGGTAACTTTTTTTCCTTAGAGAGAGAGTGACAAAGTTGGTTGTCTCTGAAAAACATTTTCTTAAATCCTAATAGATAGCATACTTCATAAGCATGACACCTAGTTTTTACTTCCTGATTTTTTTTCCTTCTTCTAGCCATATTTTAGTAGTTTTATTTTCAGAGCATCCTGTGCTCACTGTACTTCAATAACCCCTCCCACACTGTGATGTCACAATTTTCTCATCCTGCCTCCTTATCTTCTAATTATTTATGTCCTTTAGAGGGGGCCAAGGTGGTGCAGTGGTTAGCATTGCTGCCTCACAGCAAGAGGTTCTCTGGTTCGATTCTCGGCTGGGGTGCCTTCTGTGTGGAGTCTGCATGTCCTCCCTGTGGTCACGTGGGTTTCCTCCAGGTGCTCCGGTTTCCTCCCACATCCCAAAGACATGCTGTAGGTGGATTGGACACTTTAAATTGGCCCTAGGTATGTGTGTGTGTGTGTGTGTGTGTGTGTGTGTGTGTGTGTGTGTGTGTGTGTGTGTGTGTGTGTGTGTGTGTGTGTGTGTGTGTGCCTTCTGTGGAAGGTTGCGTGCTTCACTGCCAATCATGAGCAGACAGGTGATCCACTGTGGTGACCCCTAATCAGGAAAAGCCGAAAGAAGAAGTGACAGTCCCAGACTTGTTTTTATTCACCTGGGAAAGCAAACAGTGGGTTGATGTTTGTTCATTTGTGCCTTGTTAGTGCAGATATTTAATAAAGCTGAGCATCCTGAACTGTGCAATGTTTTTAATCTTACAGTGTACGACCTTTGTTAGAAAAGTCTTCTTCTTCTTCTTCTTTCGGATGCTCCCGTTAGGGGTCGCCACAGCAGATCAACTGTTTCCATGTCCTCCTGTCCTCTGCATCTTGCTCTGTCACACCAACCACCTGCATGTCCTCTCTCACCACGTCCAGAAACCTTATCTTAGGCCTCCCTCTTTTCCTGTTACCTGGCAGCTTCATCCTTAGCATCTTTTTCCCAATATACTCTGTATCCCTCCTCAGCACATGTCCAAACCAAAGTAATCTTGCCTGTCTGGCTTTGTCTCCAAACCTTCCAACCTGGGCTGACCCTCTAATATACTTATTCCTAATCCTGTCCATCCTCGTCACACCCAGTGCAAATCTTAACATCTTCAACTCTGCCATGTCAAGCTCTGACTCCTGCCTTTTTGTCAATGCCACTGTCTCCAACCCGTATAACATATTATATGTAATTTGCCTTTTTTGTAGACTGTATGCACCAACTCTTACACAACAACCTCTCAAATAAATACATATTAAATAAAAATGCATACGTATAGTTCAAAGCAAAGTACTGCTGACTTTTTTATCATTAGAAATCAGCGGTTGTTTCTCGCGGTTATCGAACTTCTCTCGCGGTTGTTGTAATCAGCTAAAACATTATCGCCTATATATTGAGATGCAGTGGAACATTTCTAAGCAGGTCTATGGCCATATTTGTTGGTCTGTTGGACGTTACTGGTGATATCTATTTTATAACAAACATAAATGGGAAGGATGGCATCTGGCTCTCCTGCATCCATGCTGTCATTTCAACAAAATGCAAAGCAAATGCTTTTCTCAGGGTGCTGAATTGCATGGGTTGCCACCTCTCACAGTTAAACCATTGTATTCATTCTCCCCACATTAACTACATCTTTAGATAATGAATGTCCCTTTTTTACATCTAGGGCTAATGTCATTATAGAGTTGATAATGAAGCCCATGTTGTTTCTTAGGAACTGCCACAGAGAACCACCTTATCATTCTCTCATTCCAATGAAGCCTAATCTAGGGGGTTGAGTACTTTGTGTCTGCCTCTGGATGAAGATATTATATATATATATAAACATGCATATGTCTGTGTATGGGGTGGCAGAGGTGAGAGTAGGTAATGGCCTGAGAAAGTACCATGCAGCAAAATAGTGTTGAAAGTCAGCCAGTTATGGACAGTAAAACAACTTGCAGATGACATATTAATTGCTCCGCACTAATATACTAGTAAACAATTAAAAAAATCATTGCAAAGCACATTCAACCACAGTCTTGAATGTTACAGTAGTACTGTTATCTGAGTTATGTAATACCTAATAATGAAATCCTGTGATCAAACATCAACCAATGGAATGTTATAATTTACTTTACATGCCTGCATTAATCATTTAGTGTCCTTTTCTCAACATGAACTTTCTTCTTACTCCTATTGGAACCTTTGCTTGAGAGGGGTAGTTATGGTAACTATATCACCATTGGCTTGTGTAACACACAGCATGGTCCAGAGATACTGCCAAGTAAATAAATGTGTGTGAGCTGTGTCTATGTTATCTGTCACCTTGGATAGTTCTCCATATTGGTGCCTGCCTCAACCTAAAGTTGACAGACTAAAAAAGTAAAATTAAACTTCATTGTCATTATAAATGTAGCAAGTTCCTTGCTAGAATCATACAAAAAGTGTATTGCTACAGTTAATGCAGCATCAAAATTAATTTAAATAGCCCCAGTATCACCTGACTTTGCAGTCACATCCAATTGGCAATTGCCAGTAACCTGACCTTTGACCAACACATGTCTACCGTGGTGGGAAAATTACCCTATGTTGCACAACTTGTAATGGCATGGCATCCAGGTCCAAGGAAGTCATTGTTCTGCTGTACTCTGCTCTCATTACACCAGTCATTGAGTGCAATGCACCCTTCAGCATGTACGCGACCAGGCACTTGCAACAGCCTGAGAGACCACAGACAGTAAACAATTGCTATGCAGACAGCCTCAAAGCCCTGTGTGACAAAGTGCATAATCATACCCTTTGGAAAGACAGCCACCTCTGGAAATTACCACATTGATAATACACCCTTAAAGGTAGACTAGTGGTCAGGGATCTGGGAACGCATGCTGACAGTAACCTGACCTTTGACCACCACGTGCCTTCTGTGGTGAGAAAATGATTCTGTGTTGTACAACTTTTAAGTAAGGGCATGACATTCTGTACTGTGCTGTCATCAAACCCATCATTGAATACAATGCATCCTTCAGCATGTACCCAACCTGGCACTTACAACAGCCTGAGAGACCACAGAGATTAAACAAGTCCTATGCAGACTATCTCAAAGCCCAATCCATTTACTTGGACTTCTACAGACTGCTGCATGGCAGTCTGCACCTATCCAACAAGGCATGTTTGGCATATACTTCTCAGAGGTCCAGGCAAAGGCAAAAGGCCTGTGGCTGACCATGTTTGCGGATGACTGTAAGTCGAGTGCTGTCATTGACTCCCCAAATTATGTTAACATACTTCAAGAGTGTCTCACAGCAACAAATGACTGGTGCCAAAATCATGGCTTTAAGTTAAATGTAAAAAAATGTATTATTATACCATTCGGCAAAAACACGGCCCCTACTGATTACCACATTAGTGGCAGCCCCCTAAACACACAACCTGTGGTGAGAGACCTGAGTACACAAGTTGACAACAATCTCACATTTGACATCATGTAGTGGCAGTGGTCAGAAAAGCCTTTTAATTGGTTCATCTCATAAGTAAAGGGATTGCATCCAGAAAAAAAGGAGGTCATTACCTCTCTGTACTCCTCCCTCATTAGGCCAATAATTGAGTACAACACCCCGTTTTGTATGTACCTCTCCAAACACCTACAGCAACTGGAAAGGCCACAGAAATACCTCACAAAGAGAAGCCATGGCCTGCAACACCTGTCCTATGTGGACAGGCTGAAATCACTGTCACTCTACTCTGAATTGTACAGATTGCTCAGAGGTGACCTGGTCTCATCTACAAGTCAATCTCGGACCCTGCTCTACTAGAGATGCTCCATATCTGTAAGTCTAACTCCTTGCTTAGTACCCGATTGAAAGGCTTAAATCGAAGATGTGACATTAACAAAACCTGCTGGAGAGACAGGTTTGTCTCCCAGAGGCTGCCCCATCTCTGGAATAGACTCCCCATACATGTCAAACAAAGTACGCCGCTGACTCTCTTCAAGTGCAACCTTGATGAGTGGATGGGCAATCACAAATTTGTCCCAGGGGTTCCACCTGTGTCCCTCATTGACAAGGGCGACAGGTGCTTGTTGTGGTTTCTTTTCTGGGGATAAACTCTTGGCTAGGCTTGAAATGGTCCCAGAGCCATTAGCCTAGTAATCTCCTATGATCCTATGATCCTTTAGTGATGGATTTGTTGCACATCTGCAGAATAAGTAGTATCTGAACATGCTGTGTAAGTAAACTTACCTTAATAGTAGATGTTTGAATATATCACTGCTACAGTAGCCTAAGATATATGGGTTATATCCTGCATAGGATATAACAGCCAGAAGGATGAAACATAGAAAGGTGGGGATAGGGTTGTTGATAGAGGGTAGAAAGGGGCAATGTAGGCAGAAATAGTAGTGATGACCTTTTGGGCCAGTGTTTCTGTTGTAGATGGGTTAAATATATTTCAGAGAGAAAGGATAATAGGGAGGTTATAAAGGACGGATGCAGATAATTGTACTGTTGTAACATATGAAATTAAATGTGTGAAAAGCAGAGAACCTTTGGAATTATGGACTTTATATAGTACTGAGATAGTGTAAAGGGGGGGGGATAATGAGCTAGTGGTCTTGTCAGGACAGGTCTTTGGTCAACTGATACCCTAGAAAAAAGGTCTCCACAGCACCCCTGCCAACACCACCCTGTGTCCCCATCCTGGTCTACCTACACCATCCAGATTACTGGAAAAGTTTCCCTGCTAGAGTGGTGCCCTAGGCAGCTGCCTAGTTGGCCTATGCCTAAGGCCAGCTATGGGTCTTGTCTTGTAAGAGATGGAGGCAGAATGTAGAGCAAGTGGTGATGCATGAGCTGTGTAAGTAGGTGTCACTGAGGAAAGGATGGGGAAATCTGAGTGATATGAGGCTAATGGATAAAATAATGATGAAGAGGACAGACTTCCAATATGATTACACACCGATCAACAGACCAAGTTAATTTCTCCCTGTGTAAAAACAGAAACTGTGAAAAAAGGGACCCTGAAACTGTCAGTATGAGTAAACATCAGTCCCTTGTTAATAATTACACTTCCTGGATGCTAGCAAAGAGGATTTTTGGAGAACCTGAGAGAAAATCAACTGCAAAGAGAGAGAAGAAAACTCTGTCTGGGAAGAATCCTGCAGACATTCAGCAAAAAGCAGTTAAATTCAGCTTTCGTACAGCAAATGACTTCTAGAAATTTAGAGGGAAAAAATAGATCAAGTGTACTCAAATGTGTTAAAATAAGTGAAACACTGAAGAAATATCTAAACTGAAATAATAAAAGATTGGAAAAGTAGTTGTTGTTTTAACTAGCTATTCAGCTGAACTAATGAAACTACAAAAATCAGAGGCAAAGCCTGGCTGACTATGAGACCCTTTTTATCATTTTCTGCAGATTACAATCTACACACACACACACACACTTATCAAATTGTATCACGTTAACTAAAACATTGACTCAAATAATAATTAAAAAAAAATAGCCACATATACTAGTCATACCCTTGGCATAGTATATGATAAGGGGTGTTTAACTAATTTAGTTTGCATGTTTGCAATTAGTCTAAGCTTGCTTTAATCACTCTTTGAGTTAACAATTCTTGGTCTTGGACAAAGGAGGTGAATATTGGATAGTGCTATCCGAGGTGAAAATGGCCATATTCATTTTGAGATGCTAAATATACTGTTGACTGACTTCATTTTTAAAGTTTAAGATTGTTATCTGAAGTTTAAAATTATTTATTCATCAGTGTATTTGTGTATTTGCATTTGTTAACCAAAATGTAATACACTAATCACAAAGTAGTGATTTTTAGGTCTTAGCAGGGTGAAGTCTGTTGTGAAAAAAGATGCTTTGATATTTTTTTTTTGACTGGTTAGGGATTGGTTAGGTATGTCCTTGTATGAGGTGAGGTATGTTTCTTAACTTCTATGGACTTCAGCTTAGTTGACAATTCAGGCATAGTGGAAAGGACAAGAAAGGACAATTTATCAAAATATTTATAATTTTTTATATAAGAATGCTTAGTTTTTCTGGCAACTGACAAATGATAGTTTATTTATCATTTAGGCTTAGTAGGTGTCATAAAAGGAGAATTTCAAAACAGCTGAACTTGATTCCAGTCGAGGCAAGTGTTATAAGATATTATCTATGTTTGCTTGGGTAGTGGACACATTTTTTGTAGATGGTATCTAAAAAATCAATCAGCTTAGTTGAGGAAGGCAGCTGCTAAGCATGTCTATTAAACACAGCTGCTGGACATTACAGGTAAGTGTATATTTTTATGATTCAGAGATTCTTATTCAAGCTTTGAATTAATAATGTTGGATGTAATTGACATAGTAAGTAAGCAGGAATGATGTATTTATTGCACTTTTTGTTAACATATGTTATATTTGTGAGGTTATGCTTTGTACTCGGAGTTTTATTTTTACAGTATGCCAGTTTGTACTGCACTTGGCATGGGCAGTTTTTTATTTCAGGTGTATATTCTGGCTGTGTTAGGGAGGGCAGTTTCTTTCTAATAAGTTGGATTTGTCTTAAGCTTTGTGCTTATTTGATAGCCAGTCATTCTATCTCACTTTTCATGAAGCTTGGACAAGCATTTGTCCATTTCAGCAGTTATATAAGATTTTACATTTGTGTTTGTCCTGCGTTATATGTATGTCTGTGTATTTGTGTGTGTTAATGTTGCCACCAGAATCTCTTTTGTTGAATTGTAGTTTATTGTGGTGATGTTTATCATATTAAACTGTTTAATGTATATTATCAAATTTTAAAGGGAAAGTGTCAAAGATCCAAAATTTAGGAAATACTGCTTTTTTGTAGCAGTGCATAGTAATTTTACTAAAAAATACATATGTTTTTCATTTCTTCTTTAATTTCAAGGCAGTTGAGTCTTGTGATGATTTATGCCTTGCCAGTATCCACCCTTTGGCTGCACCCCTTTTTCTAAGAAGATTACACTAGTCAAGCCCAGGGTGAATTTATGGGTGCCCATTCAATCACCTAGGACTTGTTTCAAGAATGATAGTATATCACACTGTTTAACTGGCACGGGGCAGTCTGTCTCAGAGGTGGAGGAAGTGATTTGTGATGAATCTGTCTCTCCATCACATTTTATTTATCTGTTGGTGAAGATTTAGGTACCTTCTTCTGGTATTTGTGGAACTAGTAAGCTTGTGGAGATACAAAAGATCTAAGACAACTGTATCTCTCATGCCACAGAGAGAAGGCACTGATCTTCCCTCAAGAGTCTAATAAAGGGGCAGTGCTTCCAGTCTCTCAGGAACTCGGGGTCATTAAGGCAGTGATCTTAGGAACTTATGGGTTTCTCTGTAGTTGTTTGATATGTCTGGTGAGGTATATCCTGAAAAGGGCATTGTACTTAATTGGCCTAATAAATGCTGAATGTAAAGTGGCACTGCCCTCTTTAGGTCTGAATGATATTCTCCTGGCCATTAGCTGCACTAACTAGAAGGATTTTGTGACAACTGTATTTCACCTGATGATTGAATGAAAGGGAATTTTCAATCCAAGATTCAAGGCCTCTAACAACATTTTCATTTTGAAGTGGGGTGTTGTCTGTGCTGTAGGCTGACAAAAAAGATTGTTTACTAAATCAGACAATAGTGCACTTCTCTGCATTTAATCTGAGCCTGTTTTCAGTACACTAGTTATTAGTAAAAGGTAGGGGAATGGGGGGGTGGAAACGACAGTAACTCACCGGTCGCAGTCATCTGCAAACTTAGTTAGCCAGAGATCCTTGTTTACAGCCTGCAAATGAAAAAAGTAAGTGCCAGAAAAGGTGCTCAAATACTGAGCTCTCAGGTTAGGACTTATTGCCTTTATGCTTCCTGATAAGACAATTGCCACTGGCACTTTGAGGATTCTGTGTTTTAGCCAGTCTGCTATCCATTGTACTATAATTGCCATGATCACCCTCAACCCCCTTTTTCCCCAGTTTCTACATGGGCTCAGGGTGTAGTGTTAACCATCACCATCTCTCTCCATTCATTAGCACACTCCTGCCTTCTTCAACACTCATGCCTGACTGTCACAGATTTTCTCTGACACAATCCAAGCACCTCTTTGCTGGATGCCCTCATTTCCTGTTACCTTCTTTCTGTCTGTCCCAAATCTTCTTCACCAAATTGTCTTCTGCTTTTCTGCACGTGTCTGAACCACTGTACTGTGTTTTCTTTGATCTTTCATGCAATTGGAGCTACTTTGGCTTCTGCTCTTATGTCCTCATATCTTCGTCTTTATCACATCTGCTGAGACCTCATCTGAGCCTGTTGCCTTCTCTGACTTCCTTTTCCTTAGTGCTATTCTTACTGCTTCTAGGGTGGGCTCCTCTTCTCTCATTGCAAGCTGTGTCTAGGGCAGTACATCCTCTGTGGGTTTTTCTTCATTCAGAAGGCGCTGAAAGTACTCCTTCCATCTTCCTTTGATGGCTTGTCGACTGGTGAGCAAGTTGTTACTGGCATCCCTTATGAAAGGTGTTTGACTGCCTTCTTAATCTTTCTGAATTTGTCTTGCAAATAGTTTCTTTGTGCTACCTACTTAGTCACTTTCCAGAAACTGGTAGAGTGCCTCTGATGCCCTATTCTTTGCTACTGCAACTCCTTTCTTAGCTTCTATTTTATCCAACCAATATTTCATCCTAGGCTGGTCGGTCTTTTTTATCTCCCACTTTTTCCTGCACTCCTTTCTTCTGATGACTTTCTGGATTTCTGCATTCTACCACCAGCTTTCTTTATGAAAAGAGAAAGCCCTCTACCTTGGAATTACTATGCTTATATGATTCATTTTTGATACCTTTGTGCACTTTGTTTCTGATAGTTATAGTGAAGTAGGAGGAGTTATGATGTTAGGCATACAAATTTTGCTGCCCAGATTTTTGGTTGTATGTATCTGCTTTCCAAGAACATTTGTCTATATTTTTGATGTCTGCAGGTTGAGAGATATGATGACCTCAGTTTATTTAGGTGTACTTCATGAAAGGCGATTGGTAATGGGGTAGTATCTTGTACATTATCTTATTTACATTAACAATACATGGAGTATCTGTAGGTCACTATTTCCACTGTATAAGACTAGATATGATGGAGTTCTGGAGGAATATAGATAACTTTCCACCAGCCATGGGGGACTTTCAAAGTAGAGGATTAGAATGAGTAGTAGGCATTGAGATTAGGCAGGAAGGGTGCGTTCTTAGTACATAGGATATCATCATATGACTCCTAGCTAATATGTAAATGTGACATCGTCACTTTAAATCACTTTTATTCCCTGTCAAATGATGTGAAAAGTCTGTATGTGAAAAAAAGTGATATTGATACTGGCACACAATGATTTTATAGCCACTAAGCAAGCAAGAATAATCCACAACAAGCACACTTCCCAGCTACACAGTGATACCACCTAATCTGCAGTAGGGATCCTGCCTATAGTGGCTAACTTAGTAAATTCCTCAGCTCTGTGAACACCTGCAGTTACTTCAGAGTCTCTGACTCTGAGTGTAGAACAACTGAAACACATTCTATCCACAATTACCCCAGCTGTTTACTACATTTGTTTACCGTACCACAATTATATTAGGTATCAGAAGATACTGTTTAGTGTTAACTATCAGCATGAACATTGCATTAGAGGTCATGCATACACATTTACAGTATCTATTTATCAGCTGAATGTATATTAATGTCTTTTCACACATAATTCAGAGCATCTTAAGGTGATATTTACACACCTCCAATAACCAGTGTTCCGCTTTCTCACTTCAACCCCTGCAGTTGACTTACTAGACTGCACCCCCCCCCCCCCGTTCCCATATTCCTGGTTCCGCCACTAGTTGCATCATCCTAGGTGAAAACAAAACTGAAATGCCTAGGCAGGCAGCCACACAAAAGACCAAAATGCCATTTCCTTCACTAATTTATTAAACTTTAAAAAGTAGATTTAGCACTTTCATCTCTCCACTGGAAACTTCATCATAATAAACACACATTCAACTGACAAGATTTAAATACTCCAAGAAACAGATTCGGTGAACAATAAAATAATTAAATAGCTCAAACACAATAAACTATTTAAAGAAACACTGGAGTGAAAAAAATACTGCCATAAAAACAGTATCTGAACGCGCTCAGTAAGAACAGTAAGAGTATTGCATTCCATGAAAAGAATTGTATTAAATGTTCTAAAAGTTACATCAATGTTAAAATGCAGGCCAGAATGAAACTACAAAAAATGTATATGAAAATACACAAATAAAAATATGATAAAAATGATTTTTTTTCCTTTTTGTAAACTTATTTATGAACTACGTTAAAAAAAAAACACATCAGGAAACACATAAAGAAACCTTAGTGTAAGAAATTAGTATTTCAGTGCTCTTAATTTCAGGGCAGGGATTAACCATAGGCGGTCATTTAATCCAGGGGTTGCACAGGCATTTAACCGCAGCTGCCAAATTAATTCACAGTATTCCAGTTTAGTCTCCCATTCATTTCCTCTTTCATGAGGAACCTGTTCAAGAAACTTAAAGTTTGCTTCCTTGCAAGTAATGGTATATCTGTACAGAGTATTAGTGTCCATCTTCCTATTGGTCTCATATAGATGTTCGTACACCCTTTGTTTCAGTCCTCACTCTGTCTTTCCCATATAGAAACAGTAACAATCTATGCAGTGGGCTAAATAAACAACACCCTTTGTATAACAGTTAAAACACTTAGAACCTCTCAACATTAAATTCAAATGAGGAATAGACACTTCAGAGCTGTTTATCATGAAAGGACATTGTCAGCACCTGCCACACTTAAAGGTATCCTTTTTGACTCTATTATTCACCCCAGTGGTAAAACCAAATCCACTTTCAAAGGTGTTCTTTAAATTAAAACCTCTTTTAAAGCTAAACATCAGGGGTCTAGAAAAAACCTTGGGGCTATTGGGCATAGCAGCAAATAAGTCCCAATATTTAGATATAATATCTGTTTGCCCCGCATATCCTGTTTATGGTTTAGAACTACAAAAGCCCGCTTCCATTAGGGTTGTTTGAAGTTTCTCCTGTGTTGAACCCTATGAGAAGCTATCTTTGAAGAGGAAACCTGAGAATGACTAATTCAATGTAAAAATGTTTCACCAAAACCTTGTAATATTTAATCTTTGAGAGAGGTGGTGAGGTTCTTAGGATAACCTCTAGCTAAAAACAGGGTCTCATTATAATCCAGCCAAATTTATTATCCCAGAGAGAAGTCATTCTAGCTGCTCTAACCGTTTGACCCTTCACAATGTTCTTCTTCTTGTGAAAGGGGCAACTACTACTATAATGTAAATAGCTGGAAAAAGTTTTCTTCCTGTATAATTTTGAGATAACCCTGTTATTAGAAAGATCTTCCACAATCCCAACACCCAAAAAGTGTACATCATTCATTTCCACCGTGTGACTGAAAACCAAAAAGTCAGCGGTACTATTAATAAAGGACATAAAGGCATCAATGTCCTGTACCTGGTCTTTCCCAACAATAAATAGGTCATCCAGGTAATGAAAGTAAGAGTGAACAGCTTTGAAAAGAGGTGATGGAAAAACAAAATGTTCCTCCCAGAACAGCAATACAATGTTGGCAAATGTAGTGCAAGCAATGCCCATGGCAACACCATCCAGTTGTTTGTAGTACTCACCTTCAAAAAAGACAACATTGTTGTTGAACGCCATTTCAAAATTTTGCATAACCAGTCTGAAATTATCCGGGGACAGAAAGTCAAAATTAAACAAGATTTCTTCAAACCAATGTAAGCCTACAGAATGTGGGATTATAGAAAACAGGTCTTTTGTATCAATGGTAACAAATACATAGTTAGGATCAAAGTTTAGTTTACCCATCTTAGTCAAAAAATCCCACAAATCGACTAAAATATGTTTGTGTAAACCATGAAAGTGATTAAGTTTTCTGTCCACAAAAATGGCAAGGGAGTGTGTTTTTGCACATACAACAGCAACTATAGATCTTAAAGGGGGGGGGGGGTCAGCAACACATGTATGGACCTTGGGTATTCCAAACATTCCAGAAATAAAAGGCTTAGAAACTTTAAGAAATTCATACACTGTCTTATCAATAGCCCCTTATAATAAATTATCTTCAAGGGCCAAATCAAATGTTCTGTATGCCATAAATATCTCCTTGCATGAAACCTGGGAGTACCTGTAATCACTATTCAGTAACTGTAACATTTTAACAGAGTAGATCCACTGTTGCATAATGACCACCCCTCCCCCTTGTCCAGCTTCATGATCCTCAAATCTTATTATTACTAAGGTCCCTTAATACCAATCTTTCGTCCTAGAAAAGGTTGCTATCATAATGCATTTTGGTTTTCGTAAAGGTTCTAATGTCATTCTCAATAAGTGTCTCAAAATTGCATAACATTAGGTGAAAAGGTGGGTTGAAAAGGCTTTTTTTATGAAAGGAATTATTAGTAGCAATGTTTTCTGAAGTGTCACAGAAAATAAGATCAACATTTAACTTTCTAACAAAAAGTTTTAAATTCAAAAGTAATTCACTCAAATCTGCTCTCCTGGAAGGGATGTACATAAACCTCTTATGAAATATAATGAAATGAGTGATGTTTAGTTCTAAATCACTGTAATTAAATACATGGAAGTTGTCATAGATAGAATCACAACCTTCTCTGTGAATCAGGAAACTGAGGGCTTCTCCATAAGTATTGTCCATGGGAAAAGGTGAAGGGTCAGTACAGTTTAGTACCTCTTCCTGCCCTTTTGGCTCCTGTTTCTGTTGGAACCCTGTCTCTGGGGATAATTCTGTGTTGCCTGAGCATAGGTAGAGCATGAGGTCTGGTTTTGTATTCTGTTAGACTTCCTCAAAGGAGGATAACCTAAAGGGTCCCCTCATCACTAATTTCTTCGTCAGACCTTTCAAATATCATGTTTTCCATAACCAAACCTCTGTTGTTATCAATGCTCTAGAGGCACATTATTATCCACCTGTGTTGTTAACCTTTTCCAATGTAAAGGGTGGAACCAGTAAGCTCTGCCCTCACTATACTCCTTGTGGTCACTCTCTAATTTTCAGAACGTATGTTTCTTAATTTTCTCCACTACATCATCAACGTCCTTTAAAATACCAAAATATTTACATCTATATTCTTGTACTGTGAAAACGTATATCATCCTGTATGTGCTTGTTTAAAGAAAGGATCGCATTCCTCAACATATTAAGCATTCTCTCATTATCGTGGATAATAGCCTGCATATTTAAAATACCACAAATATTAAATATGTCTACAAATTCACAGAAGTCTTTCCCAAATTCAACATTGTTGGGAAATTTCATCAGTCTTAAATCCCTGGAGACCTGTTTCTGAGTAATCCATTCCTGTAGGTACCTATTATCCAAAATAAGAGATTTAAATAGTAACATTTTTTTCTTTTAGTTTGTAACACATACCTTTGTAGGAAACAGAATTGTCCCCAAGGTTAACACTGCTGAAGTTAGTCCCATTTAACCAATTATCCATATTAAAATATGTGTATTTAGTGAACACCATGTCCACTATGTTGTCCACCTAAGGAATCTGTGGTTCTGTCCGTTGAATCCATTCACCAGATGAAGGAACAGGTAGAAAACCTGGTCACCAAAAAGAAGCCATTGAAGAACCTGACGAAACAGGAAATTTAACCAGAAGTTCCCTCAAATCATTGTGCCGAAGCCAGAAACACAGTATAGAGGCATGTGGTTCCCCAATCAGTGAATTCTCTCCTCGGGAAACGTGGCTGTTATCATCCTTCTGCAAAAACATGTGGATGAGCTTGATACACCCAACAGGGATTTGACTTTTTGACTGATGTGACATTTAGAACATTTAATACAATTCTGTTCATGGGATACAATATTCTTACTGTTTGTACTGAGCACATTTGCATACTGTTTTTATGGCAGTATTTTTTTCACTGCAGTATTTCTTTAAATATTTTATTGTGTGTGTGACGATATGAGGTATTGCCATCTGTGCCAGGGAGAATAGGGCAGTGCATGTGTAACATATGCCAGGATAGTTAGCTAGAGTTTGTAAATAATTTTGTGTCATTTAACTATCATACTGACTTGTATAGATGCTTGGTTAAAAATGTATCAATAGTGTTATTAGGTTATAGGTTCATAGGTAAGTGCTAGGCTAATGGCCCTGGAGCCATTGCAAGCCTAGCCCAATAGTGTTCCCAGTTATCTGGCTTACCAGATGTTAGTTCCCTGTGCCCCTATTTAACAGTGGGATTGAAGTGATCTCTGGGGTGAACTTCCTATTTTCCATCCACTCATCAAGATTTCTCTTGAAGAGGGCCAGTGAGGTGCTCTTCTTGATGTGAATGAGGAGTTTATTCCAGAGTATTGGGAGTCTCTGGGTTAGAAACCTGTCCCTCCAGCAGGTTCTGTTTAATGTGGTGATAAGGTTGAGGTCTTTGGAGCAAGTAGCACGGAGGGATTGGGATTTTTTCAGATTAAGCATGTCAAGCAAAACTGGGACAGACATGGCTCTGTATGTCAAGCAGAGATCGCCTCTAAGTAGGTGATATGAGGAGGAGTATAGTTTAAGTTTTTTTAAGTCTATCTGCATAAGGCATGTGTTTGAGTCCTAAGATCCTCTTAGTGAGGAATTTCTGTGGCCTCTCCAGTTGTTGGAGGTGTCTAGTGAGGTACATGCCAAATGTGGCATTGAACTCTATAATGGGTCTGAAGAGGGATGAGTAGAGAGAAATAATGACTTCTTTTTTCCTGGATGAGAAACCTTTTGTTATGAGATGTACCACGTAGAAGGACTTCCTAACTACAGTAGCGATGTGGTTGTCGAAGGAGAGGTTGCTATCTACCTGTGTCCCTAGATCCCTTATAACTCCTTCAGAGTTAAGTGGGTTCCCTTTGATATGGTAGTTTGTGGACACCATGTTTTTCCCGAAGGGAATGACAATGCATTTTTTGGCGTTTAGCCTAAGGCTATGGTTTTGGCACCAGTTGTTGGTCTCCATGAGGCCTTTTTGAAGGATGCCCACATCAGCTTGAGAATCAATAATAGCTCCCAGTTTGCAGTCATCCATGAATTTGGTTTACCAGAGACCCTTGATGTTGGCTTAAACTTCAGAGAAGTCGATACCAAACAGAAGAGGACTGAGAACCAATCCTTGTGGGACTCCACTTGTAACTGCCCAGTAGTCAGATTTGGATTCAGCCGTGTGGGGTCTGTCAGTGCGCCAGTTTGCAACCCATCTAGTGATGTAAGGTTAATGCCCAGATTGGTGAGCCTACCAGTGATTCCAGAGTGTGGGATGGTGTCAAAGGCTTTGGCTAGATCGAGGCTTGTCTTCATCCACTGCTCTGGTGATAGCATCGAATAAGTCTATCAGATTTAGCAGGCATGATGTGCCTTTCACAAACCCAAACTGCATGGGTTCCAGGGTTTCAAGGTCCCCTATATACTTATTTATAAGATCCATAATAATATGTTCCATAGGCTTACAGACCAGGCTCTTCAAGCTGATAGGGCAGTAGTTCCCAGGGTCAGTAGTTGCACCCCATTTGTGGAGTGGGATGACTGTAGTAGTGCACCATTCAGTGGGAACAAAGCCTGAACTGAGGCTGTAGTTGAACAGAGCACTCAGGTGTGGTGCCAGTTCCTTTTGTAGTCCGTGCAGGACACAACCCAGTATATCATCTGGAACCATGGATGCTGTGTTCTTAGCTTTTGTCAGTGCAGTTTTTACTTGTGCAATCATGATAATAGGGATTTGGTATTCCTCAGCTATGTGGATGGGCCCTTTAGGGGGTGAGGGGGGGAAGTAAAATTTGCACTGAACCTGTCTGCCAAGATATTGGAAATATTGGTTCAGTATAAGTGATACCATTGTGCTTTAGCTCTGAGCAAATCTGCATATCATTATGCAGATTCTTGACATAGCTAAAGAAAGCCTTGTGGTTGCCTTTAGTATCTGTAGCAATTTTGTTTTCGTAACTAGCTTTGGTGGATTTGATGAGGGATCTCAGTTTTTTACTGAGATTTCCAAGGGAATTTTCCAGTCATCAGACTTTACCTTTCTCTGCAACAGTTTTTTTCTTCTGTTGTAGAGTTTGTTAATGGTAGGGGTCCACCAGATTGGCTTCCTCTTTTTAGAGAGCGTGTCTTGGTTCTGTTTGGTATGGCCTTATCTATGCAATTGTGTAGATGCTCATACAGTGCCTTGGTTTATGATTCAGCAGCCATACTCCCATTCCCCATTCTACGGATTACGTGAAGCTTGCCACTTCTGTCCTTAGAAGCTCAAAGTTAGGTTTGCAGAAGTTTTTCACTGTGGTTTCCTTTTTCGGGTGTGGGGGTGGGATTTGGATATCAACGGTAATTAACTTGTGGTCGGATCGAACCAGGGAAGGGTTTGTCATAGGAGTAGAGTAGCGGTCTCCCATGTTTGTAATGACTAGGTCAAGAATGTTTTTTCCCCTAGTGGGGATGAGGATGAGTTGGTCTAAGGCATTGGAGTTGATGAATTCCAGGAAATGTTGGACAAAAGAGTTGGAGTAGGAGTAGTTGTTCCAGCTAATGGAGGGGTAGATAAAGTCTCCCAATATAAGGGTATTAGGATGGACTTTCATGTTTTTCAGAGTGTCCAGGAATGCAGAGTGGCATTCCTGGGACATTGTGGGGGATCTGTAGCAGGCTACAACATGGACTGCAGTTTTGTCCAGTGTTAACTGTACATGAAGTATTTCTGATGTGTTATGTTGGGCAATAAGTCTGGAGGCGTGTGTATCTTTTATGAAGATGGATACACCTCCACTTTAGAGGTTTGGTTATCACATCCCTTAGGGCTCTGGTTCAGATTTGGGGGCCGAAAGGTGTGATATGCATTGTAACCTGGTAGTGCAGGGGTGCTCTCAGGAGCCTTGAACCAGGTCTCTGTTACTGCACAGATGCCGATGTTCTCCAGTTTGAGGAGTGACTTGAGTGAGTGCATTTTGAGGTTTAGACTTCTAGCATTGAGTAGCATAACCCTTAGGATGGATTTGCTAGTAGATGTTATGGTGGTAAATTTATCTTCAGGGCATTGCCTAAAAAGGCACTATAGGGGTGGCAAGGGCCATGGCCAGTATTCAGAATCAATTCCACGGAAGGTCTCAATGAAATGATTTCACTTACTCCAGTGTTGAAATTGAGATCTGCGAAGTTATACGTTTATAAATGTTATTTTAAAGGACTAGATACATTAAAAAGTTTTTTAGGAGATATTAATTATTCATTACATTTTAGTGTTTCATCAAGAGACTTCACAATTCACCATATAGTAATGTAGAATATTATTTTTAGGACATTAATGTTTTTACATTTCACTAATTACATGTACTTTTGCTATATTTGTAATGAAATATTTTTCCAGTAGGGGGAACCAAATGTCCACTTCGATAGAATGATTTTTTATGTAGAATATACATATTCACTAAAGTTGGTAAAATGAGTATGCAAATATCCACACACTAGATTATTTGGTACCATAATCAATTTTATATTTCTTATATTTTATACATTGTGTATTTATTGTCAAATTTTAAAAGGCTCATGGAAAGATGTGATACAAATATTTGTATGTCTTTATTATTTAATTATAGCTCTGAGTTCATTGGATATGCACTAATTATTTAAATCACAGAAAAACCAAGGCGAACTGGAGCAACGTAAAAAATAAAATAGTTTAATATATGTAAGCGCTTTCGGAAACAGACAATGCTTTTCCTTCATCAGACATACAAAAAGCATGTTGGAATACTTTTATACCAATAAACTACGTGTCAATCAATCAATTAATACACGACGTATTCCACTTTAAAGTAGTAGGATAGGTTAAATAAAACATTTCAAATATCGAAAATACTATTAATAGTACAATTAAAATCACTATTACTACTAAGTTGAAGGCAACTTGCAACAAACCCTATACCTAAAAAATTCTTAAAAAATAAATAAATTTATCAGAAAAGCACAAATATGTATTTCACTACAAAAACAATAGTGCAATACAACCACTACTACCTACAACATTCAGGTAGTAGCGTCAAACCAAATGCTTATCTTTTTAAAGCTAAAAGCTTGAGAAAACATTTGATTGAAACTGTTTCATTGAGACCTGGGGGGCGAGTAGGCTGCAGTGGCAATTTGCCATCGCAATTCCTCAATTTCGAGTTTAATTTGCCATGGACCTCCTCTCTCGTCACCCCCTATTTGTTTTAATATGGTGAACTTGAAAGTATGGTTATGAAATTCATTAATATGCCTAGCTAGAGCGTTAGTCATGTCACCTCTACCAATAGCATACTGATGTTCGTATATTCGTTGCTTAAGCTTTCTTTTGGTTTTTCCAATATAGAAAGCTTTACAATCTTGACAAGAAGCGGAATAAACCACCCCTTTGGTGTCACATGAAAATTTACCCTGAACTTTATAAAAAGTATCCCTAATTTTAAATTGGTAAGCCTTATTAATATGCCTACATTGGTTACAAGCTCCACATTTAAACATGCCCTTGTTCTTATTAATTTGAAGTTTGGTGGAATATTCTAAAAGTGTTTTCAGGTTGCACCCTCTGCTGTAAGTGATTTTTGGTTTGTTACCAAACAACTTGTTCAAAGTACTATCCTCGGTGACAAGTGTCCAGTTCTTGTTAAGGGTCTCTCTAATGAATAAATAGTCTAAATTGTAAGTACATAAGAAACTAGTTGTGTAACAATGAATGTCGCTAGTCGATGAATCCTGGGCCTTGTCCTTGGGGTGTTCATGTTCAGCCAAAAAGCCCATAGTAAAGGTCTAAAATGTCCACAACACCTTTTAGTAATGACTTCTGTGGAAATAGTGGAAACTAGACTTAAAGGGTAACCTCTACTGAGAAACATTTTCTCCAATAAGCCACATTCCTCCGGAAAGTCAGACTCATCTGAAATTATTCTAGCTGCCCTCACCATCTGACCCTTAACCACCGCTCTTTTCTGGTGGTAAGGGTGGCAGCTAGAAAAATGGAGGAAATAATTAAAGTGGGCTTTCTGTAAATTATGCTTTTAAACCTGCCCTTATCGCAATCTTTATGAATAAGAATGTCAAGGAAATTGATAGTGTCACTTTGTAGGTTAAAAGTAAACTCCAAAAAATTAGTTAAGGAAGTTATTACATCGATAAATTTCTGCACTACTTCAATGGGACCTTACCATAACATGAACATGTCGTCTTGGTAACGAGTGTACCAAGCGACATTGTTCATAAAAATAGGGTTCTTAAAAAGTAAATTTGTTTCCCAATGTGCCATGATGCAGTTGGCAAAACTGCCACCACATGGGGACCCCATGGCAACCCCAGACTTTTGAAGAAAGATTTTGCCTTCAAACCACATAAAGTTGTTAACAAGTGCTAACTCAAGGAGTGTTTCCACAATGTAAATAGTATTATTGTTGACTTTTATTAATTGCAAAAAGTCCCTAATCCACTCTAACCCCAAAGTTTGGGGGATCACCGTGTACAAGTCTTTTACATCTACTGTCAACAATTGGTAATTAAGGTGAAGAGGAATGCTACTGAGCTCCTTCAGAAAACTCCACGAGTCTCTACATATTTGATGCTCTTGTTCAACTAGCAGTCTAAGGATGCTATCAACATATTTGGCACATCCATACGTAATAGATCCATGTCTGTCAACAATAGGTCTAAAAGGTGGGTCGACAGTCCTCTTATGGATCTTAGGTATGCCAAACAGTGATGCCATCTTAGGAGCTGGCATTGTTAAAAAATTGTAAAGGTCTAAATCAATGGCTTTTTCAATAAACAGTTCATCAACTGTGTGCCTGATTTTTCTGTAAGCCATATTGACTTCATTTAAACATACTAATTGATAGGTTGTGTTGCCCAGATGATCCATCATTCTAGAGATATATGTATTATGTTCCATACAAACCAGACCACCCCCTTGTCTGGCTTCATCACCCTAATCCTACAGTCCTTCAATTAATTATTTAACTTATATAAGGTGAAGGCAAAGAGACCAATTTATCTGAGGAAGTTGGTGACTAAAACGTTATTTTAATTTTGTCAGCGTTAATTTTTTGTTTGTACTTTGTGGTCGCTATTAAAGCTGTTCGTGTTTTAACCTGCTGGGTTCCAGGTGCTTTGTTTTTGGTTTCAGTATTCAGAATCCCAGGGGTGACAGATGTAGGCCGTATCTGGCAAAGCATCGAGGTCTGTCTATCATGTCATCCCAAGCAGGCAGATACTGGATCCCCTTTGAATGACACCAGAAACTTAGCCAATTGTTGAAGTCAATCATTTTCTGCTTGTACTGTGGTATCATTCTTGACTGCGGTGGTGGTGCTGCGGTAGCATTGTCGCCTCACAGTTAGATGTTGCCCATTCGATTCTCTGTTAGAGTGTCTTCTGCGTGGCGACATGCGTGAACAGCCATTCCTTCATTGAAGGTTGTGCATTAGGCCCGGCAAGCCAGCACGTAAAACTCTACTGCCAATCATTAGTGGACCGGAGTTCCGCTATGGTGACTCCTAACCGGGAAAAGCCGAAAGTCACAAACAAACTGTGGTATCATTCTTAGTGACGGTAGGATGCTACTGAAGGCTAGGGTCATACCCTCCTGGGCTACAAGATCAGAGAGCTCCTTCATGTCTCTTTTCATGTAGTCCAGGAAGGTACATCTTAGGTCATTCACACCAACTTAGTATAATTGAATACCCTTGTTAGAGCCTAACAGTGGTTGACTAGTAACACTGAGGTTACTTTATAGTCTGGGCAGAAGGGGTAAAGCTAGTAAATCTGTACCAGACTTTCCTAGGAGTGTGTGTGTGTGTGTGTGTGTGTGTGTGTGTGTGTGTGTGTGTGTGTGTGTGTGTGTGTGTGTGTGTGTGTGTGTGTGTGTGTGTGTGTGTGTGTGTGTGTGTGAAAATCAAATACCCAGGTGTGGGTGTGTCAAGCTACTTGGAACTGGGACACAGTGCTCAAAGTGAGTCTTGTTTGGGATCTGGAGAGGCAGAGAATCCATCCCCAGGTCTGGTGCAGGTTCCATATGTGCAGTTGGGGGAAAACTGTGCTTGATGCAGAGAGCTGTATTTAAAATACTACGCAAGTTGCATTCCTATTCTTAGTGACCATCTCTCAATGCTGTCAGTGATGAGGATCGAGGCTCCTTGATTGATGGCACGGGGTAAAGAGAGGCCATCACAGTGTGATTGTGATAGTTAATTATTTTATTGTTCCCCCAATCATGTTTGTTTCTTGGAGTATTTAAATCTTGTCAGTTGAATGTATGTTTATTCTGATGAAATCTCCAGTGGAGAGACAAAAGCTCTAAATCTACTTTTTAAAGATTAACATACTAGTGAAAGAAATGGCATTTTGGTCTTTTGTGTGGCTGCCTGCCTGGCCAATTCAGTTTTGGTTTTAAGTACAGTTTTTTGTGTAAGCTACTACAGTTTGTGTTGGTTATCATCAGAAGTGAAGGTAGAATACTACTTAGGGCTAGGGACATACTTGCCTGTGACACATAATCTGAGGGCATCCTAGGTGAAGGTAGAATACTGCTTAGGGCTAGGGATATACCTGCCTGTGACACATAATCTGAGAGTTCGGTCATGTCTCTCTTCATAAAGTCCAGAGAGGTACATCTCAAGTCATTCACTGCAACATGTACTGTGATAGAGTCATAATGGTAATTGTTGGTAAGTGACTTGAGTGTGTGCATGATTTGATGGAGGGAGAATTGTACTGGCATGTAGTTATATTCCACCTAAAACTGCTATAATGGAGCTTAAGAAAATTCTGGGAGAAATAATCGCTTTCAGCAAGGACTATTACTTATAGGTGGGGACCGGAATTTGATTTGCAACAGTGAAGATATGTCAGGTGGTCCAGAAGGGGAAATAATTTTCAGCTAGTTATGGCACATTTGTAATGCGGTCTTTATCACCTACCCAGCACAAGAGGTAATTGATAGTAACATCTGTATTTTACTTGTATGCGTCGCTTTAAGAATTGTATGCTTGTTTTTCACATTGTAACCTCCCTACGTTTTTGTTAAAATGGTATTTTATGTGCAGAGACCTAGCTCCATTGTGAGGTGTTTTTAGTTTTTTGTTTATCATTTTTTACTGTGCTTGCCATTTGCATATCATACCTACTGTGTTTGCATACCCTTTTCTATTGTATTTGCCAATTGTTTTTGCCTAGTTTTTGCATTATTCTGCATTTATCCAGTATAGTAGCCAGTTGTACATGACCTCCTATAAATATCTGACCTCTGTGTTTAAACTACTGTTTTTCCCATACTTGTCTCTAATCTCTAAACCTCCTTACCCTTTACTCTGTTTCCCTCAAAGCTATTGTTTAAACAAGCTCACTTGCTCGTGTGCCTGTAATCATTTATGGTATTACAGGAATAATTATCCACAACAAATCCAAATTAATTAACTCTTCTCACCCTGTACTCATAACCCAAAAATAATCCTGCTTTTTCTTCCCTTACAGCCTGCTCTGTTGCGTCCTCAACCCCTTGAGTGCTTCCTTACTGCTCTAAAGGCCACCCTGCCTCCTGAAGTTGCATCAAGACCAGTGCTCCACTCATACTGTGTTGTGAAGCTCTCAAGGATTTGTGTGTGTATGTTACTGAATTGTGTTGCATGTATTTACTGAGAATACCTAATAACTGGTCTCATTAGGGCTCCGCCACATCTTCACCAGCAGCCTACGGCCATCTCTAAGTTCCCCCCTCCCCGCTCTTTCTCCCCTTTCCCTGGCCATCTTGCTGTCTCTCCCTCCTTGCAATCTAGGTTTTGGCCACCAGGTGGCAGTGTTACTCCTCTACTTGATGAGCTATTGTGTACAAAGGTTCTATATCTCCTAGTCACCCTCGCAGTCTCTCAGCTCCATATTATAATCTTATACCTACTTGCTACACCCTGTTTAGCCCAGTGTCAAAATCATACCCACTAGTACTATAGGTACTCTTTATAGATGTGAATTCCATAGCCTCCCCTTGCCCAGCTCCTAGTAGAAGTACTCTCTGGCTAATATAATATCACTCACTAGTTGAAAAGTCCCTGGAGAGATATATCTCTCATTCCCTACTTCTGCTATACCGCTCTTTAGCCCAAAACCTACCTTCCTCTACACTGCCTGATTGTTTTTCTTACCTGCTTCCTCCAACTCCTCTTGGCTCTACCCACTCCGTTCACCTTCCGGGCTCACTCTGCTCCCCTAACCTGCCCCCAAATCTCACCCACCCCAGCACCTCCACCTTTATAGCTATTAAACCACACCCTCCACCCTTACCTACTTAACTCATTACTTAACAAATACTAAATAATCACTCCTACCACACCTACCCTTTACTCCTGCTTCATCTTACTACTCCACAAAAACCTACAGCTCTTAAACAACTATCCTAATATCTCCCTAACTTAAATACACTCCAGCAGTTTTACTCTTTATAAACATATGAACACTAAACCAGTAACCTTTGCAACTCTATTACTAATGCTAATTTGCCTTTCCTACACACACTATCTTACCAGACCTCTTTATACCAATCACACCCCCCATCCCACTTAACCATCTCATCACCCTTACAACATGCACACTCCTCAATCTACATATCCTCTAACCTCTACTCCCACAACAACTCCTTGCTCTTCAACTACAAACTCTATCTCACCACAAAACCAGTATTCAAATACATACCACTCCCATCTCGACACACTTCACTAACTTCAAACCCAAAAACAAACAACTTAAACACCTCTTTTACCACATACACCATATTATCTCCATCCTTACCTCTGGAGACATACACCCAAACCCTGGCCCTTTTACCACTCCCATCTCTCCCTCCCCATCACCTCTACCCCACTCAGTTGGAAGGCCCCTCCACTTCACCGCACTCAATGCCCAAAGCATATGTAATAAAATCCCACCACTTCATGCCTGGCTCCATCACAACAAACTTGATTTTCTTTCCATCACTAAAACCTGGCTCAAGCCACACATTAAGGACTCAGAACTTACTCCACCCAACTATAGTATTATCAGATATGACAAAACTACTAAGAAAGAGGGAGTTGTAAGTCTCCTCTTCCCCTCAACCCTCTCAGTCACCCCTTACTCTAAACCTGTCCCCAAATTTGGAAAAGCTGAATTACTTTTAGCCCTTCTTCAAGTAAACAAACAAAAATCCATCTGTATACCATTCTATGCATCCCTCCCGGGGATAATGTCACTGTCCTAGAAGACATTCTTTCCAGGCTCTCATCTAATATCACAGATGAAACTATAATCCTCGAGGATGTTACCATTAATTGGGATAATTTACAATCTCCAACCAACTCCCTCAATATAAATCTTTATAACTTTACACAACTTATTAACTCCCCTACCAGACCCTCTAAAGACCCCATCTCTGGTATCACCTTAGACTGGTTACTAGTTTCCCATCCACATTACTTCTCCAAGAGTGGCACCCTTCCAGATCCACTTGGAGACCATATTCCCACTTTTGCCCTTTGCCTTCCCTCCTTCCTACGACTATTCCACTCCTACATCTCGTCTCATAAAAAAACTTTAACCACAATGCTTTCTCCGACATTCTAAAAAGAGCTAACTGGCACTCATTAAAAACTTTACTTCTGGATAACGCTGTTACATACTTCAACACAATCTTCTTAAGCTTGCTAAACTCCTTTGCTCCCTTACGAACTTTTAATGCATAATGACTCAGGCAACAGAAAGTAGAAAGGGCTGTTACTAAGCTTAGGGAGCCTATAACAAAGAAGATAACACAAGATCCTGTAGAAATATTAGAAATAGTTCAGAAATTCTATGAAAGTCTGTATTAGGCAGAGAAATACAGAAATCAAGAAAAGGTACAAATGGAAATGTTAATCAAAGAATTAAATATACCAACATTAGAGGCAGATGAGGTTCAAATGCTAAGAGAATAGGAGAATATGAGATAAAAATGATGACATATAACCAATCTACAGGAAAGTCTCCAGAAATAGATGGTATTCCTGTAGACATTTGGAAGCTAGGAGGGAAAAAACTGATAAAGATTTGGAAGGTTTTGTTTAACATTTTATTTTAAAAGGAGTAGATATACCAACATCCTGGAAGAAAGTGGTGGTAGCTGTAATACCTAAAGAGGGTAAAGATCCATCAGATCCAGATTCATACAGGCCCATTTCAATACTAAACTATGATTGTGAAGTGTTTATGTCTATAATTGCTAATATAATGACATACATGATGCCAAAATTGTTAGATATGGATTAATGTGGTTTTGTGGAGGGGAGGCAAACATTTTACAAAAGTAACAGAACACTGATGATCCAGAGAGATGCAGAGTGTAAGAAAATACCACTGTTGGTGGGTTTTGATGCAGAGAAAGCATTTGACAGAGTAAGCTAGGGTTTTATGAGCAGGGCAATGGAAGCATTTGCATTCCTTGATAAAATTATAAGGTTAATTAAGAGGATATATGAGGGATTAGATGCAAAAATTAAATTGGGTGGGTTCCACTCTGATAATTTCTGCCTGAGCAGAGGAACCGGGCAGTGGTGTCCTCTTTCTTCTGTGTTATTTGCATTATATTTAGAATCATTGGCAAAGAAAATAAGGGACTCAGAAATTCAAGGATATAATTGGTATGGTAGTCAAGAAAAGCTATGTCTATTTGCAGATATTATTTTATACCTGATAAAAATCAGAAAAGGACATTACAGTGTTGTGGAACATTTTGAGAGAGTTTCAGATCTTTTTGGGATACAAAATTAATGAAGATAAAACAAAGGCAATAGCTGTAAATTATGTACCCAAATATGAATTGGTTCAGCAATACCCATATTTATGGTGACATGAGAAAATGAAGTATTTAGGAGTAGGGATTAAAAATTATTCTGGTGTGGCAGCTAAGGACATGTGGGAAGAGACTAAACAAAAGATAATACAAAAACTGAGAAATTGGAAGCTCTTTTATATGGATATGGATAGTAAGATACAAACAGTTAAAATGCTTTTAGTCCTTTAAATTGTATACATAGGCCAGGCATATTTTTATCAACCAGAGGACAAGTTGAGGATAGCAATCATACCTCTCAACCATACCGAATTTCTCGGTCATTACCGGTTTTGAGGTTTAAAAAATGGGGTGCCAGGATTCCCGAGTGGCACCCCTTAATTTCCGATTTTCCCGGCTTTATTTTTTTTTTAAAAAACTTTTACAGCTGATGTCATCACGTGGAGAAGCGTGTGCGATGACATCAGTGATGTCAGCTCTGTGAACAGTCTGTCGGAATTAGCTCCACTGTACGCAGTGTGTGTGCTGCCTGCGAGCAATTTCAAATCAACGGCAGTTCTTTTTGCAACCCAACTAATATTATATTTAAGCTGCAGCCATGCAGACGAGCCAAGCCAGGAGATTTTTTGCAAGGAGGATACAGGCAGTAGTAGTATAGACAATGTGTGAGCCGGAGAATGGATCCAGGTACTACTGTGTATGGAATATTAGCTTTTCCTCCATGACTGTCCGTTTTTCAGCTGCAAGGACCAGGTACTGTGTGTCTGCGTGTGTGTATGTCTGAGTGTGTGTATAAGCATACGGTAGTCTCATCATAAAGATGCCTACATTTTACTATTAATTTCAAGCTGCAGCATAATCTAAAATATGATAACCTTGGCAGGACTGTAACAGAAAAGTGAACAAAATGTCTGTTACTGTGTGCACGCATGTGTGTGTGTGTGTGTATGTGTGTGTGTGTGTGTGTGTGTGTGTGTGTGTGTGTGTGTGTGTGTGTGTGTGTGTGTATATGTGTATATGTGTGCGTGTGTGTGTACCCTGGCCTACAGTAAGCTGCAAACCTGTTTTTTTTTTTTTTAGACCTAGTTTGGTATTAGACTGACTAAGAAAAAAAAATAAGCTTGATCATACGACTCGTGTCTTTTGCAACAAAAACTTCCCAGTGTTTCGTCTTGTCAGTAGGAAGCATGTGCATAGAATATAAAAAAAGCTTTTTTTCAAGTAATGCATACAAGATGTTTCTGAGGAGAAACATTGAGCTTTGAAGCATGGCAAACCATGTGAGGCTTTGAGTATGGAGTATAAATAACTCAATTTATACCTATGAAAATATAGTAGTTCTTGTTTTTATAACTTCAGTGTTTACTGATGTTGAGCTGTGCATGAAACACATTTCTTTGCAGTGTAAGGAAAGCTAAGTTTTCAAAGCAACCATCTGCACTTAGTGACAAATGAGCATGCCATATACACATTTAGTGCAGGCTGTCTGAAACCCAGCTTGGCTTGAACATATTTCTGGATTAAAATAGAGTATAACTTTTTAGGCGAGATGAAAAGGTTTTTCTATATTTTATTTCTTCCCGGATAACTATATCAGTTGCACTAGTTTAATATAATGCACTGCCGTGCAGTTTCTTTCTGTTCTGAATGGATTAGCAATATTAACCAATATCTAGACATTTAAGAGATGAGAGCATTTAAGACAGATTAGTGCTTCAGACTCACTCTTCTAGATAATTTGTATGTGCCGTCATAATATAAGTTAATTATTTTGTCTCATTGTGGAAGATACCACCCCAAGGTTTGTGAAGGAAATGCATGTAAGGGGCAGAAGTTCTGAGTTCCAACTAATCTATGCTTTTGTCAGATTAATGCATTTTCAAATACTAAACATGCTCCTTCTGGTTTTACTTTACTTTATATGGATTTTTGTAAGAAATAAGAAGGAAAGAAAACATGAGAATTCATTCTGTGTTCCAAAATTGTTATTCCCATTATGTCATTTTTTTTTTTTAATTAGAACAAATGCAACACAAATGATTGGCAGTTAATATAGTGCATTAATGCTATGAGCTATCAATGAGATCCTTTCTGTAGACTAGGGTTTGTGGAGTGGAGAGGAATAATGAAGAAACTAGATGGACTATTATAAGCACCTGTGACACCGATTAGTGATAGCTTACTTCAGCTATGTTTTTAAGCACTGCAGTAAATATGCCATGCATCAACAATGTCTCTTTCAAAAACATTGATAATAAATTGGAAACACTGATCTGACTGCATTGGGTGGTGCAGTGGTAGCATTGTTGCCTCATAGCAAGAGGTTCTCCCGTTCGATTCTCGGCTGGAGTGCGGGAAGTGCCTTCTGTGTGGAGTCTGCATGTCCTCCCCGCGGTCGAGTGGCGTTCTGAAAGACATACGTGAATGGGCATGCCTTGGCTGAAGGATAGCTGTCGAGCTGGCAACTCGGCACTGTAAAAATCTACTGCCAATCATTAGCGGTCCGGAGTTCCACTGTGGCGACCCCTAACCGGGAAAAGCCGAAAGACAAACAACAACAACTGATCTGACTGCATCGATTAAGTTTACACTATGAATGGTGTACTTTATAAGGCAATTGCATCATCTGCTTTTACAGCCTGCTTTGTGTAAACAAAACTGCAATAAATTAGATTCCCTTTTCCAAATCATTAGTGCTAATGCAGGTTTTATTAGCACTTGATTTGCAGTTTACTAGATGGCAGCTAATATGTCTTTTATGGGCATAGATGCTGTAACACTGTATGACACTTGAAAAGAACATTGATTTTCATACTTCTAGCCATTACTTTTTTGATTAAATTTTAGGTTTTCATACTAAGAATTTTCTAACTATAATAACTCGAGAAATATAAGCATGTTTTGAAGTGATATGAACTACCATTGCTGCCGTTTTTTTTTTGAATAGTGCTTTATATATAAATGCATACATGCCTGAATATTTCCATTTATTTATTGACATTTGATAACCAGGAAAGTCTGACTGAGTAGAAGCCCATATGTATCTACACTTTGCAATACATAGTCTGTATATTTTCTTTATAATGAATTGAAGTGAAGTGCAACTGAAATTAATGTAAATGTATATCGCTGGGGTGTCATGTGTTAAGATCCACAGTCTAAAATGTCATGTTTTTAATTAAAATATACTAGGTCACTGCATACAAAAGGATTCTCTGGGGCCATATTTTGGTTGTCTGTTCAGTCTGCATTTGAAAGTTGATATCCCACAATTCCATGCGCAGTGGGGCGGGACTACATAATTATGTATGCAAATGTTATGTTAATCAGCGTACAGATTTGTACCTATTTTTCATGGGGCTTTGTCCATATTTTTTATTTTCCCAGGTTGAGAGGTATGATAGCAATTAATAAAGAGCTGAAGGACGTTATCTGGGAGGGGAAGACTGCAAGAGTCAAGTAGGATAAACTGATTCTTCCAGTAGAACAGGGTAGATTGGGATTACCCAATTTGAAGGGGTATTTCAGAGGTACACAGTTAAGGTTGTTATACATAGCTCAAGCAGAAACCTATAATTCAAGGTGGAAAGGGGTGATGATGAAATGGGGGGGTCAAGAAACAAGGAAAGACTGGGATTTTAGATGCAGATCTTTAAGGAGAACAACAATAATCATACAGAATATTATATCCATAAAGTAGTAGAAAGTATTCAAAGAACTAAGCCAACACTGGAATGGAAAAAGGAGATTCTGCCAATAGGGATGACTACAATTAGGGATACAGACAATAGGCAAGAGGGGACTGGAATTTATTGGAGTAAACTGGCAAATGAACAAAAGCATTGGGAGCAAATAACTAGAGTGGGAAAGGGAATAAAATGGGAAGATGCCAAGAATTTATTTGGACTGCAGGTTAGAGATTGCCTTCCCTATCAAGGATTGATATCAGAGTATAGGCAAAGAGAAAGAAATAGGGGTCCTAAATTAAAGACCAGCATTGGTAGAGTTTTCAGTATAATCTAAAACAGAAGCTGCTGTTAAAAAAGAAATAATTAGTAGAGCATATAAAATATTGCATGATAACTATAAGAATCAATCAAAGGAGATTAGAAAGGATTGGGAAGAGAGACTGGATAGACAATTCACAAAGAAACAATGGGGTGATATATGTTTGTTGCCCAAATATGCAATTAAATGTAGAAGATTTAGGATTTTTCCTTGAAAATGTTTACATAGATATTTTTATACCACAAGTAGGCTCCAGAGAGTTTTTCCTCAGGTAGACAGCAAATGTTGGAGGTCTGAGGGGGAAAAAAGAGGTAATTGGGAACAGATTTTCTGGAAATGTAATGAGCTGGCAGTCTGTCAGAGATACTGGGTGAGCAAATTGGTGTAACTAGGGAAATGATTTTCCCGAGCTATGATACAGAATCGGAATTGCCTAGACATAGTATGGCCTTGCAGAGTCTAATTATGGTGGCTACCCAAAAAGCAATTACTAGAAAATGGAAATCAAAGTCTAAACCAACTGTAGTAGGAGTACTGAATGTAGTAACAGAGATAAAACAATTGGAATTTGGGATCTTTAGAAAAGGGGAAGGGCAAATTACATAGGTAAACATGGGAATTGTGGGAACAATACATACAGGGGAGGAATGAGGTTTGAAAGAAGGCAAGATTTGAATGAGTTATGCAATGTTTGACTGACAATGACTGGGTAGATTATAGGTGATGTATAATGTTTGCAACTAAAATTATGTAACTATGGTTTGTGATGTTAAATGCTTGCAACTGGGATTATGTCAGTATGGTTTGTTCCCATTTATATAAATGTATGATCGCCTATGTCACAAGTGATAATTTAATAAAGATGTTTACTGTTTAAAAAATCAGTCTCTTTTGCAACGTGAGTAGAACATGTTGGAGGGGTAGAAATGTATCACAGAAAATACCACTTCTATGAAGTGTCTTCCACTCCACATAAAGCAAAATACTTTTCTTACTCTATTCAGACATAATTTGGATGAATACAGGGGAACCACAAATTTATTTCTGGTTTAGCACCCATGTCCCTCATGGATAACAGCAACAAGTAAAAGTCAAAACATATCCTTGTTTTGTCTACCCCTGAGTTATTCATAAGAAAATTATAAGAGCTAAAAACTGCCATGGGAATGTAAGGCTAGGCTTTCTAAAAATCTGCCCAGATTAGTAGTTTAGTAAGTATCTATGAACCTCTCAACAAACATCACAATACTCTTCTCCCACATCACAGCAACCACTCATTCATTATTGACGTGTGTGTGTGTATTTCTAAATTAACATATATATATTCTTCTTTTTTTCTTTCAGTTGCTCCTGTTAGGGGACACCACAGTGTATCATCTGTTTCCATTTCTTCCTGTCCCCTGCATCTTGCTGTCACACCAACCACATGCATGTCCTCTCTCACCAAATCCATAAACCTTATCTTAGGCCTTCCTCTTTTCCTCTTACCTGGCAGCTCCATTCTTAGCATTCTTCTCCCAATATACTCAGCATCCCTCCTCATCACATGTCCAAACCAATGCGTTCTTGCCTCTCTGGCTTTGTCTCCAAACCATCCAACTTGAGCTAACCTTCTAATATACTCATTTCTAATCCTGTTAATCCTTGTCACACCCAATGCAAATCTTAACATCTTTAACTCTGCCACCTCCAGCTATGACTCCTGTCTTTTCATCAGTGCCGCCGTCTCCAGCCTATATAACATAGCTGGTCCCACTACCATATTGTATACCTTCCCTTTCGCTCTTACTGGTACCTGTCTGTTGCAAATCACTCCTGACACTCTTCTCCACCCACTCCACCCTGCCTGCACTCTCTTCTTCACCTCTCATCTGCGCTCACCATTGCTCTGAACTGTTCATCCCAAGTATTTAAATTCATCTACCTTTGCCAGCTCTGTTCCCTGCATCCTCACCATTCCTCTGTCCTCCCTCTCAGTCACACACATATATTCTGTCTTAGTCCTGCTGACCTTCATTCTTCTCCTCTCTAGAGCATATCTCCCCCTCTCCAGAGTCTCCTCAACCTGTACCCTACTCTCACTACAAATCACAATGTTATCCATAAACATCATAGTCCATGAGCACTCCTGTCTGATCTCATCTGTCAACCTGTCCATCACCATTGCAAATAAGAAAGGGCTCAGAGCTGATCCTTGAAGTAACCCTCCCTTCACCTTGAATGCATCCATCACTCCTACCACAGACCTCACCACTGTCATACTGCCCTTGTACATATCCTGTACCACTCTTACATACTTTTCTGCCACTCCCGACTTCCTCATACAATACAGCAGGAAAAAAATATGTGGTAAAAACTAAGGAGTTTAGTAGTAAGAACACACCACGGGTCTTTGAAATTAAACCTTTGACTAATTGTAGCAGTGATTGGGTTATTTACTTGGCTATTTGTAATTGCTTTGCATTCTACATTGGACAAACGTCCAGACCTATGAAGTTATGCATTTCGGAACATCTTAGTAATATGAGAACTAAAGTTATTACCAATGCCCTGAGCAAGCATACTCTTGTGCACAATAATGCTAATTTCCGATTTATTATGATTGACAAAGTAGGTGGCCATAAACTTATTAAAGCCAGATGGCATGAGATATTGACTAGAAAAGAAAAGGGTAGGATAATCAGACTTGGTGGATTATTTCCACCGGGTCTAAATGAACATCTGTAATTCTTAATAATGTATGCATCATTTTTGTTTTTTGGCAATATATTCTGTCTTGACTGAATCATTATGTTTTTTGGTGAAGGGTTTAATTAAAAGCAAAAATGTTTCCAATGGTTTTTGCAAACCTAATTAATTATTAATTAGGTATTGTCTGCGATTGGATATTGTGTGGTGCTTCAATGTTTTATGGACTGGTTTGGACTTATTTTGTTATACACTGATAAAGGCTTCTTTGGGCCAAAACCGGTCTGTCTATAATAAAGGGTTATTTTTTCCCCCATTTGGTGCTGGCCATTTGATTTGAGATACATTGTTTTCTTGGACCTTTGCACTTGCCGTCTGAGTGAAGGTTTTGCTGCTGTTTCCTGTTTCTTTCACTTCGCTGGTGGCGTTTGTGGTATGCACATTTCGTGCTTGGTGTTCCGTGCTTAAAGGCATTATTGGTACACCTAATTTTTGAAGTTGGCCTTTTCATCAGAAATTATTCTACTGTTTGCCAGTCGGGCAAATAGTTGGTATTGTGGCATATAGGTTTTTTATATTTGCTGAATGCCCTTTGTTTCTGACTGTGAAGTGTATCAGTCATTTTGGATGGTGAATGGTGGTGCTCCGTGCTGTTGGTATTACTGGTGCATTGCTGATTCTGTTATGGTTTTCCACTTCGTTGAATGATATATTCATTGAGTCTGTCAAGCAGATGAGGAGTTTTCCATTGAGGATTATAAGGGCATTTTTTGATAATGCCTTTATTATATTGGGACGCCATTTTTGCTTCGCAACAAGGTATGAGCTTTTCTGTGATGGTGTTTCCATTCCTTTGAATGGTGTATTTATTGGGTTTATTAAACAGAGAAGGAGCTCTCCATTGAGGATTATAAGGGCATTTGTTTTTAGCAATGCCCCGGTTATATTGGGATGCCAACTTTTTTACTTTGCAGGAAGGTATGAGTAATATTTTTCCATCAACAAGAATATTAATGAGTATGGGCTCTGCTTAAATTGTGGACATTGTGTCGGACTCAATTTGAACTAAGTGACAATGCAAGCCATGGGGCTTTTTACAACTGGTAATATCGTGGTTTTGTGAACCTGTTTTTGGACTTTTTAAGACATTCATTCCTTTAAGGGCTTCAGTAATGAACATGTTTTGTTGCTTTATACGCCAATTGGTAGCAAGACAATATTTTGTCATGAGATATGGTGTGTATTTGGTTACACCTGTTCCTTTAACCATCGGAAAGATATATGGATATACAGTGACATTTGGCTTTTGAGACTACTTATTTTATGTCCATGCTTTTGAATGTTATAAGGATTTAACCATCAGGAAGATATATACATACATAGTGACATTTGGCATTTGAGACTGTCTATTTTCGTTCATGTTTTTGAATGTAATACAGGCTTGGCCTGTCCTATGTTTGTAACAATTTCTAGTTCTATGGATTTCTGAGTTGTTGGACAAAAGCTTTAATCTAACAAAATGTGTTTAATTTATACTACTAATGTGTTCTAGGACTATGACCTAACATTTGCTGTTGTTATCTAAATAGTTTGTGTTAAATTGAGATGATTTTTAGTGCTAGTTTGGGTCTTTTTGGACTATTTACTTATATACATATTCAACTATATTATTGTGTTTTGCTTTAATAGCAATTTGGTGTTTGTTATTTCATGAACGACAATAAATATTGGTTGCACAATATGGATCTTTTAACCATCTTAAGGGGTCTTTCAGCCGACAAAGTGGATATTGATATTTTTGAATCTAACAGTTCAAATACAAACAGGGAATTCTGAAACAAGGGAGAATGATAATTGTAAAGCCTTGTTTGATAACATTTTCAAGAACATGCAAGCTCTAAGGTCATGTGTCTGGCATGTTAAGCTTTTTAAAGCTTACATGGAAAAAGGTATCACACCTTGGGGGTTGAGAATCCGGATTAAGCCCCTTGTGGGCCAACCGAACCCCACTTTGCTTATCTCTTGGTCTCATATACAACAGAATTCCTCCATGGAATTTGTCAAAACACTAATTTATTTTATGAACGTAGAGTTGATAGTCTTATTTTAGATGTAACAAAAACTTGTCAAGAGGCCTCTAAACTTGAAAATTCACCTACATATAAAGAACATCTTAAAAAACTTTGTTAAGTTTTGAAAAGGAACTAAGGGAACGAAAAATCCATAAATACAATAAGGATTGTCGTGATTATAGTGAGGGTCGACCTTTTGAAGCTAGAAAAAATTTTAATTTGTTAGAAAGGAGGATTTTACCCCAGGACAAAAACGTAAAAGAAAATCTATTTTAAAGAAATCAGGTAGTGAAACATCGAGGGATGAAGGTTCTTCCCATACAGACACAGAAATGGAGAATACCCCAACATCACCAGCGCATCAGCAAAGCTTTTCCAATGAGAGTGAAATGGGGGGGGGCCACAACCCTTTAGGGGGAAGAGAAAATGGGGGGGCATAAACACAAATCTAAATGTCACCTCAGGTTTAACTCTTCAGAGCATGTTACAATTGCTGGAACCCAAATCAATGCAAACAATGTCATAAATATTTCATCTGTGGTGTTACCTAAGCTTGAATATGATGTACTGAATAAAGACCTTAATTTCATCCCTGGCTTTTTGTTTCAAAAAATAATTTTGTGGAGGATTTGTTGTCTTTTTGCAGGGTACTTAATCTTAAATTGTTTTTTAGGGACTCAGCAGATATCAAGAGCCCTAATGAGGTTGGTTTCAGGTTTCATCCTTCAACTTTCATGCCACCTATGAATAAACGTGGAAAATTTTCAAAAATGTATATTGAAGGAGTTGCACTTTGCTGGTGATTTTCAGGATGTGCTGTTACCTAACAATTTAAACCTACAGGAAATGGCAACTTTGAAGAATCTCTGCAATAATAAAAACTTGGTCATTATTTGGGTGGAAAAAGGAGGGGCCATAATGGTTATAGATTGGTCTAAATATGAGGCTGAGGCTAGCAGACAACTTCAAGATGGTAGATTTTATATGATCATGCCTATTGACCCTACCACACAGTTTAAAGCTGAGATTGATAAGTTTCTTGATATAGCTGTTGATGAGGGTATTATTTATGATAAAACATGTTACCATCTGAAGGTAAAGGAGCCAGTCCCGCAATTTCTGTACTTACTTCCTAAAGTACACAAAAGTTTGAATGACTCCACCTGGGGCATCCAATTGTCTCAGGTAAGGATACATTAACTGAACCCATTTCTGTGTATCTTACTAAATATCTTAAACCCTTGTTATCAGCTGTGAAGGCAAGAATTAAAGATACTACAGAATTTTTAAATATCATTTGTGATACACAATTGGATGATGACTGGCTCCTCTGCACTTTAGATGTAACTTCTTTATACACCAGTATTCCTCACTGGGCGGGTTTGATGGCCTTGGAATTTTGGTTGAATGAGTTAGCCCTCTATAGCCCTGGGTTCAACACCTTCCTATTATGTCTAACTGACTACAAATGTCTTTTACTTTAATGGTACTTGTTATCTCCATTTGAAGGGTACGGCTATGGGGGCTTCTTTTGTCCCCATTTATGCTGACCTATTCATGGGGTATTTTGAGCATATTATGATTTATGATAATAATCATAATATTTTCATGGATCAAACTGATATATGGAGGCATTTCTTGGATGACTGCTGGATGATATGGAAATCAGACATTACATACTTGGAGGAATTTTTAGAGTATCTTAACGACATCAAATGGGGAATCCATTTTACAGTTAATTATGATAGGAAGTCTATTTCCTTTTTGGATGTTATGGTAAGTAAACAGGAGGATGGTGCTCTTACCAGTTCTGTATACAGGAAACCCTCTCACTCTTATTCCTTGTTACATGCATCCAGCTGTCATCCAAGGCACATTATTAGAAACATCCCAAAATATCAATACATGCGTATTTGATGCATTTGCTCAAAGGAAGATGATTTATTACACTATAATGTTGACCTAACGGCTAGATTAATGGAAAGAAGGTATTCTCCAACTCATTTATCATTCGTTAAAAATGAGGTTGACAAAATGCCTAGACAAAAATTGTTGACGTACCATCATCATGATCATAGGGATGATACTAAGATTAGGTTCATAACTACTTTTGGCAGAAATACCCAGCAACTGGTTAATCTTGTACAGAGACAGTGGGATATTTTATTAGCAGATGAATATCTTAGACAAATACTGGATGATAGGTGTGCTTTTTCTTTTCATAGAGGGGTCACTTTAGGAGGTTACTTTAATTTTTATAAACGTGCTTCTTTTCCCAGTATTAGGTCTCAATGTACATTGTATGGTACCACTTTGAGGGGGTGTTTCTCCTGTGGTCATTACAGTTTTTGCAAATATGTGGTAAAAACTAAGGAGTTCAGTAGTAAGAACACACCACAGGGTCTTTGAAATTAAATCTTTGACTAATTGTAGCAGTGATTGGGTTATTTACTTGGCTGTTTGTATTTGCTCTGCATTCTACATTGGACAAACGTCCAGACCTATGAAGTTATGCATTTCGGAACATCTTAGTAATACGAGAACTAAAGTTATTACCAATGCCCTGAGCAAGCATACTCTTGTGCACAGTAATGCTAATTTCCAATTTATTATGATTGACAAAGTAGGTGGCCATAAACTTATTAAAGCCAGATGGCATGAGATATTGACTAGAAAAGAAAAGAGTTGCATAATCAGACTTGGTGGATTATTTCCACCAGGTCTAAATGAACATCTGTCAGCACAAGAAGCTATAGTAATTGGTCATTTTGGACCATTTCTAGCTCTTTTGAAGTTCCCTGGTTAAAATCTGCCTCTGGCATTTTTTTGAAGCCATATTGCTCAGACACAGCTCCACGTGGTCCTGTTGAGTCTTCCTGGCTACAGAGAACTGAAAAAAGTGACTGCTTTCCTGATTAAGTATCCTGCTGTTTTTTTATATTTGTTTTACCTTCTACTGCTTACCTAGAGCAAGCTTTAACTGTTTTCATAGTTATTTACTGCATTTTTTATTATCTGCACTTAAAAGTACATTTTAGTCGAAATTAGTCTAATTCAAGTCGAAAAGTGTTTGTTTGCTGTTTAATTTAATTGTTTGGCTGCCCACTAAAGTGTGCTAGCCTGTACTACTGGCTTATTGCCTTTTCTGCATTTCTGTGTGTTTCTATTTAAAAACAAAAAAAAAAAAATATTCCTTGTTTTCCTGCCTCTCCTAAACTAGTTAGACCAGTTTACAGGCCTTGCTGTATCCTGGGCTGTGTTGTAGTTCCTGTGTTGTCCATTGCCTTACTTGGATAGAAGGAAGTTTCTTAGCTCACCAGTGGGAGTGGGGAGCCTTGAATAGCCTACCTGTCCTTGAGGGAAGTGACCTCAGCACAAGAAGCTGTAGTAATTGGTCATTTTGGACCATTTCTAGCTCTTTGAAGTTCCCTGGTTAAAATCTGCCTCTGGCATTTTTTGAAGCCATATTGCTCAGACACAGCTCCACGTGGTCCTGTTGAGTCTTCCTGGCTACAGAGAACTGACCAAAAGTGACTGCTTTCCTGATTAAGTATCCTGCTCTTCTTTATATTTGTTTTACCTTCTACTGCTTACCTAGAGCAAGCTTTAACTGTTTTCATAGTTATTTATTGCATTTTTATTATCTGCACTTAAAAGTACATTTTAGTCGAAATTAGTCTAATTCAAGTCGAAAAGTGTTTGTTTGCTGTTTAATTTAATTGTTTGGCTGCCCACTAAAGTGTGCTAGCCTGTACTACTGGCTTATTGCCTTTTCTGCATTTCTGTGTGTTTCTATTTAAAAACAAAAGAAACAAAAAATATTCCTTGTTTTCCTGCCTCTCCTAAACTAGTTAGACCAGTTTACAGGCCTTGCTGTATCCTGGGCTGTGTTGTAGTTCCTGTGTTGTCCATTGCCTTACTTGGATAGAAGGAAGTTTCTTAGCTCACCAGTGGGAGTGGGGAGCCTTGAATAGCCTACCTGTCCTTGAGGGAAGTGACCTCAGCACAAGAAGCTGTAGTAATTGGTCATTTTGGACCATTTCTAGCTCTTTTGAAGTTCCCTGGTTAAAATCTGCCTCTGGCATTTTTTGAAGCCATATTGCTCAGAAACAGCTCCACGTGGTCCTGTTGAGTCTTCCTGGCTACAGAGAACTGAAAAAAGCGACTGCTTTCCTGATTAAGTATCCTGCTGTTTTTTATATTTGTTTTACCTTCTACTGCTTACCTAGAGCAAGCTTTAACTGTTTTCATAGTTATTTACTGCATTTTTTATTATCTGCACTTAAAAGTACATTTTAGTCGAAATTAGTCTAATTCAAGTCGAAAAGTGTTTGTTTGCTGTTAAATTTAATTGTTTGGCTGACCACTAAAGTGTGCTAGCCTGTACTACTGACTTATTGCCTTTTCTGCATTTAGCGCGGAGTTGCCACTAGAGCACCATCGGGCAGCCAAGTTAAACAAGGTTAAACTATTTCTGGCTCCGTAAAGTCTGCTCTTCATTTTTTCCCTTAGAACTGCTCTACTTGTAATCTAAACAGTCTATTCTCTATCTGTAAAGCTCAGCACTTGTTCCTAAAGCATGTTTTAGTCAGGTAAAGCACTTCTATATTATACAAAGTACTTCACTAGCTTAAAACCCCCTTGAGTACCCTCTTCCCCATAGGTCCTTTCTGACTCAGTTACACAGCAAACTTTTTCATTTCTTCTAGCATGTCAAAGGGTAAGTTGCTAGCGTCCTCTCCTGCTCAGCTGGTGAATCTGGGAATATTGAGGCAATGTTACAATTGCCTCATGTACACAGACAACCCTCTCCTCCTCCCACAAAACACAAATACATGCGAGAGATGCAACTATATAGCCAAATTGGAGGCTGAGCTCTCTCAACTCATGACTGGCAAAACCAGACAGGAAGAGAAGGTAACCACACACACCATAAACCCAGTCTCACATAGAACTATCACAACTACAAATCAAACACATAAACACACAAAGACATACTCGGAAGCACTGATCAAAAATCTACCAAAACAGCAGAGGCCTCCAAAGCAGACACCCAAACAACTGCCACCTCATGACATAACACAAGCAACACATAGATCACAAAGTCAGTGTGCAAATCAGTCACAGCCCCTAAGGCCAAACACAATGCCAGACACACTTGTCATAGGTGACTCCATAGTCAGACACACTGACGTCCCACTCACCAGACTGAACAAGGAGAGGGTCACAGTAAGCTGCCTGTCGGGCGCTAGAATCCGCCACATAACACAAGCACTCAGGTCACTCCACAGCAAGTACAAGTATGACTCAGTCATTGTCCATGCCGGTGTGAATGACCTGAGATGTACCTCCTGGACTACATGAAAAGAGACATAAAGGAGCTCTCAGATTATGTAGCCCAGGCTGGTATGACCCTGACCCTGAGCAGTATCCTACCTTCACCAAGAATGATGCCACAATACAGAGACAAAATGATCAGTTTTAATAATTGGCTTAATTTCTGGTGTCATTCTAAGGGGATCCAATGTCTGTCTGCCTGGAATGACATGCTTGACAAGCCACGCTGCTTCGCAAGGGATGGCTTGCACCTGTCACCCTGGGTTTCGGATATTGGCAAAGGCTCTTGCCACCCCATAGTGCCTTTTTAGACAAGGCTCAAATTCTAAACCCACCGTCCTAGAAAACAATAATGGAAAAAACTAAGGGTAATGCTGCTCAATGCCAGAAGTCTAAATCTCAAGATGCACGCCCTCGAAGCCCTCCTCAGTATGGAGAACATTGATGTCTGTGCTGTGACTGAAACCTGGTTCAAGGCTCCTGAGAGCACCCTGGCACTATCAGGTTTTACCTCATATCATGTGTTCCGCCCCAAAACCCGGACCATACCACAAAAGGAGGGGGTGTATCCATATTCATCAAGGATACCCACACCTCTAGGCTGGTGGCAACTCACGAAGCATCAGAGACCATTCAGGTGCAATTAACCATAGGCAAAACTGCTCTACAGTTTGTAGCATGTTACAGGCCACCCTCTCAAACTCAGGAACCCCACACAGCCTTCCTGAAGACACTGGAGAGTATAAATGTCTCTCCAAACACCATCATATTGGGTGACTTCAACTACCCAAACATAGACTGGGAACATTACTCAAGCCCCAATACCCTAGCCCAAAGGTTCTTGGAGTTCATAAACTCAAATGCTATGGAACAACTTGTCACCATTCCCACAAGAGGTGAAAATATACTAGACCTGATCATCACAAACATGGGGACAAAATGCTCCACACTGGAAGTATATCCCTCATTGGTGAGATCAGACCATAAACTAATCTCACTAGAGATCCACATCCCACCCCCACCCACAACAAAAAAGACCACAGTGAAGAACTTCTCAAAAGCCAACTTCACACTTCTTAAGACTGGTGTGGTATCCTTCAAGGCCCCTGAGCCATTGGAAACCACAACCCATGCTGCTGAATCCCTTACAAATGCTTTCTACGAGCACCTCCAGGATTGCATGGATCAAGCAATCCCAAATAAAATCAAGACCCTTTCCACCAAAGGCAAGCGCCCGATCTGGTGGACCCCAGCCATAAACAAACTTTACAACAAGAGGAGAAAGCTACTACAAGATAGAGCAAAATCCCTAAAAGGGAAGACATCTCTGATCAATACTAGTAAAAAACTACGATCACTCATAAAATCATCCAAGGCCAACTTTGAGAGAAAAATCGCCAAGGACTCAAAAGACAATCATAAGGCCTTCTTTAGCTATATTTTTTATAATAAATAAAAAATTATTTTGGCATAAGGTTGTTGTAAGGTATTTACATAAAATATTAGTTATTTATATAAAATATTTGTTGTCCATTCACTTTGTTGTTACAGGTTTCCTTGTTCTAGTTACCATATGTGTTTAAGAATTTATAGTTTCAAATAATTTTTTAACATTTAAAAAAAATAAATGATTTTAAAATAAACACAGTACACAACCATGAAGAGTCTATTAGGATAACATTGTACCTTGGGTTTTAGGGGGGTATACATATATATATATATATATATATTTTTTAGAAAATGTCTAAAAATGTTAACTATTTGTAAGAGTTGGCATTATACATCTAATATAATAATCATACAATCTATATTAATATACACCTGGTTTAGGTATAAATTAGATGTATATGGATTGTTTTTAATAGTACGACTGTTTGTTTAAGGTTTTTATGACATCATCACATGGTCTTATTTAAATGTGTACTGGCGCGAAAGCCAGTGTTTGTCTGATGAAGTTTGAACACTGATTCAAACGAAAAATGCTTTATGCGTTTCACGCAACTTGGTTTTGTGGAATAAAACCATTTAAAGTATTGGCGAAGCTGCTGTTGGTCTTCATTTGTTAACCTTTTGCGGTCCGTTGACCTTGGCAGAAGAAAGCTGTGGTTCGTTGACTTTGGCTGAAGGAGCCGCCGTTCGTGGTTTGTGTTGGCACTTCCACTTTTTGCCTTCTTTAGCTATGTTAGAAATCTGGGTGGAAACTCCCAGATATGCTCAGAATTAGTCCAAAATGATACAAAAATCACTGAACCCACAGACATTGCAAACATACTGGCAGACAGGTTCAGTGAAAATGTCTCCCCTCCCTCCCCCCCAAAAGGAGAAATATCTATCCCAGCAGAGTGTAGCCTCCCAATCATCTCAAATGCCCAGGTGAGAGCTGCTCTCTCTAAAGCTAAAAACACAGCATCAATGGGACCGGATGGTGTCCCCGGCTGTGTGCTACACGAACTCAATGAGGAACTAAACCCACACATAAGGCTGCTGTTTAATCTTAGCCTTACCACAAGATACGTACCCAAAGAGTGGCGTACAGCAACTGTGGTCCCACTCCACAAAGGCGGTGCTTCTACGAACCCTGGTAATTACTGCCCCATAAGCTTAACAAGCCTGGTCTGCAAAGCTATGGAGAGGATCATAATTGAACTCATAAATAAAGACATAGGGGACCTACAGACATTGGATCCTACCCAATTCGGCTTTGTCAAGGGCAGATCATGCCTCTTGAACTTGGTTGACTTTTTTGAAACAGTCACCAAGGCCATTGATGAGGGTAAGGCAGTTCACACAGCCTACCTTGACCTTGCAAAAGCTTTCGACAAAATACCCCACTCGGGTATCATAGAAAAGCTCACCAGCTTAAATGTAAACCCATATGTCACAAGATGGGTTGCAAACTGGCTCAAGGACAGAACCCACAGGGTTAGAGTTGCTGGTGCCATGTCAGACTCCAAGCCGGTCACAAGCGGTGTCCTACAGGGCTCAGTCCTAGGCCCCCTCTTGTTCGGCATCTACTTTTCAGAAGTGCAGGCAAACATAGGAGGATTGTGGCTGACAAAGTTTGCAGATGACTGCAAACTGGGCACCATAGTTGAAAATCCATCAGACACAGATATCCTTCAGAGAGGTCTCACAGAAACGGATAACTGGTGCCAGAGCCATGGCCTTAAGCTAAACGCCAAAAAATGTATAGTCATACCCTTTGGTAAAAACAAGGTAACCTCAAGTTACCACACAGGTGGCAATCCATTAAGCACAGAAGAGGTTATCAGGGACCTGGGGACCCAAGTTGACAGTAACCTTTCTTTTGACACTCACATTGCCAAAGTGGTTAGGAGGACCTTCTACATTGCCCACCTGATTATGAAGGGATTCACATCCAGATCAAGGGAGGTCATTGTTCCCCTGTACTCTTCACTTATCAGACCAATGATTGAGTACAATGCCCCATTTGGAATGTATCTTACCCGACACCTGCAGCAATTGGAAAGACCCCAAAAGTTCCTCACCAAAAGGATAAAGGGGCTCAAAAATATGCCATATGCTGCCCGACTGAAGAAACTCCAGCTCTATTCAGTCACATACTGTCTGCTCAGAGGTGACCTGTGCCTGACATACAAGGTCATGTTCAACCCGGAATTAATGGACATGCTCCACCTCAAAAAATCCAAATCCACCAGAGCCACAAGAGCAAGAGACTTAAACCTCAACACGGATATAAATAGGACATGCTGGAGGGACAGATTCATCACCCAGAGACCCCCTATGCTGTGGAACAGAATCCCGGTCCATGTGAGACAGAGCACCTCGCTGGCTCTGTTCAAGAGGAATCTTGACCAGTGGATGGGAGATCGTAGGTTTACCCCGGGGGTCATCTCTGTATCACTGCTGGACAGAGGCACGGCAAACTAATGGGTATAGTATTCTTCAACCTAAGGGGTGGTGAAAGCCACACAACTCTGGCTAGGCTTATAAATGCCCTAGGGCAGATAGCCTAGTATGAACCTATAATGTATGCATCATTTTTGTTTTTTGGCAATATATTCTGTCTTGACTGAATCATTATATTTTTTGGTGAAGGGTTTATTTAAAAACAAAAATGTTTCCAATGGTTTTTGCAAATCTAATTAATTATTAATTAAGTATTGTTTCTGATTGGATATTGTATGGTGCTTCAATGTTTTATAACGGACTAGTTTGGGCTTATTTTGTTATACATTGATAAAGGCTTCTTTGGGCTGAAACCGGTCTGTCTATAATAAAGGGTTATTTTTTCCCTCATTTGGTGCTGGCCATTTGATGTGAGATACATTTCCTCATACAATACCACAACTCCTCTCTAGGCACTCTGTCATATGCTTTCTCTAAGACCACAAAGACACAATGCAGCTCCTTCTGACAATCTCTATACTTCTCCATCAACACTCTCAGAGCAAACATCACATTTATAGTGCTCATTCCTGGCATGAATCCATACTACTGCTCACTAATCATCACCACCCTTCTTAACCTAGCTTCTACTACTCTTTCCCATAACTTCATGCTGTGACTGATCAATTTTATCCCTCTGTAGTTACTACAGCTCTGCACATCACCCTTATTCTTAAAAATCTGTAGCAATATACTTCTTCTCCACTCCTCAGGCATCCTCTCACTTTCCAAGATTTCATTAAACAATCTGATTAAAACCCCCACTGCCATCTCTCCTAAACACCTCCATGCTTCTACAGGTATGTTATCTGGACCAACAGCCTTTCCGTTTTTCATCCTTTTCATAGCTGTCCTTACTTCCTCCTTGCTAATCCTTTGCACTTTCTGATTCACTATCCCCACATCATCCAACCTTCTCTCCCTCTCATTCTCTTCATTCGTCAGCCCCTCAAAGTACTCTTTCCATCTGCTCAATACACTCTCCTCACTTGTGAGTTCATTCCCCTTGTTATTCTTTGTCACCCTTACCTGTTGCACATCTTTCCCAGCTTGATTCAAGAAGTTGTAAAAAGACCAAACAGAAACTTGGGACTCTATGAGCTAAATACATTTCTCACAGAATACACAAAAGAACTAGAGCTTCTGCCTTCCTAAATCCAGCACTACTTTATGCCTCACCTATACTCATTAAATTGTACTCCAGTGTGCCTAGTAAACTAGTGCAATGCTACAATGTTGTTGTTATTGCCTTTCGGCTTTTCCTGGTTAGGGGTCGCCACAGTGGAACTCCAGTCCGCTAATAAAACTACAAAATTCCCCTGCAACCTTCCCTGTAAGTCACATCATTGCATAACCCTTCAAAAACTCAAATAGTTAGAATTACATAAAAAATTCAGCTACACTCAACATAATCTAGTCAATATCCTTAAAACATACATACCAACAGGAAGTATGTGATTCACATATAAATCTTTACTAAGCAAAAACAAAGCTAAAAATTCAGCAGGTGAATTTGGCCACCAGGTCATCAGAAATTTGTTCTCTCTCCCTCTAAACCTAAGACTCAGTGGCAATATTTTCTCATTTAAAACACAACTGAATATCTACTGCATTGCTATGCTCTTCTAACACACCATGATAATCCCAACATACCCATCCCTTTACATTTCCTCCCTGACCTCATCACCTATTCTGGAAATAGGTAAGCCTGTTGGAATAACCAAGAGAGCTGTGCAAATAAATTGTACATAATAAAAAATATTTTGTAAATAATTATATCCAGTGTCAACTACTCCTATAGTGTTGCTAGCTGTCTTGGAATTAACTATAGTCACTCTAAACACACTTTCTATCCCTCATTCTTACAACATAAGTTGCATTCTTTAGACACTAGTTGCACCTTTATGTTTTGCTGTTCGTCTTCTATATTCTTCTATTTTCCTCAATATGAGTGAAATGCATACATTACCATCAATGAGTGCCTCAGATTTATGTACTTGTTTTATGATTCTGTTTCATATATTATTGCATCTCTGGAGGTTTTCACCTATGGCCTCTGCTGAGAGGGGATTCAATACCTATTCAGAATTTCCCAGTAAACAAATGTAAATAAATACATTTTTAAACTTCTGTTACAACTGTGCAGCACTTAAGTATGACCTTCAGGTAAAAGCCATCACCATAACAGTTAATAAAAATGTGGTGGTCTTTATCAGTTTAAACATTTTCTATTTATACAAGATTTAAAATGCCCTTTACTTTCTTGCTTCCCTGTCTCCTGCATTTCATGATTAATTTGCATTTTTTTCCACTTTTATCTTTATAAGATTTAGATAATAGGAAATGCGGATTGATTGCCTCTTCAATCCCCCCAAATTATCTTGTTAAAGACTTTTGAGTTGGCTTGAGTACTTCCTTTAATTAAATATGCTCATACATAAACGTGCACACTGAGTCATATACTTCCAATTAATGTCTTGTGACATAATTCCTACCAGAATGGTACTCTACATCCAAACATCTACAGTCAAGAATGCATTACTAGCTATGTTTCCTTACATTAAATCATTCTGGGGAGTCTTGCGTAGTCTTCAAATTACAAAAAGGCCTACTGCATACTATTTGTCAACTATATCTCAATTTCCTTTTAGGGATGCTCATAGGGAGCATATGAACATAAATAGGTTTGCATTTACAAAGTTAAATACCTTGATCTAATATTTCTACCCCTTACTGCTCTATCTTATTGCTACTGTACTGATGAATTTACTGCTTTTTTGATGCTATCATACCACCTATCTTAAATGTCTTCCACATTCTGTCTGAATTGCAGATGCGAGCTCTGATTGATCTGTTACAAGTGTTTATATTTTTTTCTCTGATTATAAAAATAAATTGATTTTAATGTTACTACCATTTTACTGTTATGTATCCTATCTTTCATGCCTATATATGTTTTTGCTGTGTATTTATGAAGCTCATGTTTCTGCTGTTGTGTATTTATGGAGCTTTTCTGGCTGAGCTTCCACTTAAAATGTGTCATTCCCAGAGAGAACTTTCTAATTAACAAATCAACACAAAGAGTAAATATTGCTCTCTTTGGGACTTGAAGTTCTTGGTAGACAGGCTTACCAGCTCAGGAGAACTGAAGTTCCTTTCCTTAAAAATGCTGTTCCTGTTGGCTGCTGCATGCACCTGCTTCTTGGATATTCAAACCCGTTATATGTAGGGGACCATAACTGGTCTTTTACAAGGAAAGACTGTCCCTCGGGAAAAAATCTTACCTCTTGTAGATTTCTCTGAGTGAATCCACTTATCTCCCAGATTTGTCTGTGATTAAAGAAAACTAGGACGGCAAGATGCTTTCACACAACGGATATGCACAGCAGCTCAGGTTTTATTAAGTATGGAGTAGTGTTTGAACTTAGGAAAACAGACCCATGTATTTCCTTTGCTCTGATGAAGGAAAAGCTTCCAGTTGTCAAGAAGTTACTTTCCACATGGTTTACAATCATTTCAGTCAACTATCTATTGACAAATGCTGTAACTGGATCCCATTTCACCAGAGTAGTAACTGCACCCAGTGCTTGCTTCAAGAATGGCTCTGTTGAGGACATCTGTGCCAAGGCCACTTAGCCCTTGGTAAGCATTGTTGTCTCAACTGCACCTTAGGGAGTCAGTCTACATTTGGGAACTCAGTTCCCTAGGACTGTGTCACCTGAGCTCTGACCTAAAATGATCCTTCTGCTTCTTCTACCTTGGTGATATTGCTTTTAAATCACCCCATCCATAGACCCAACACAATGCATCATTGATATTATAGATAATATTTATGTTCTTACTGTATCACTAGACTTACAAGATGTCTCTGTTGGCTCAGAAATACCTTCCCATTGTCCCCCTGTGGATAACTATTTGCTTTTTCAGTAGCTGCTGTTGGACTTTGCTGATGTCAGAAATATTTGTATAATAATTTTTTAATAATATGGTGTAAACATCTGCATGGTTGTTTCTTAACTTATGAAAAGGTTCTTACTAGTGTCAAGCAGGTGAAATGTGTGGCCTCCAAACCTCTCAAATGTCACTAATTTTGACTTAAATGTTAGCTTTGTCTCTCTTAATCCTTCCTAAAACTGGTGACATTTGTAGAAAAGGTGGTGAATTGCTCTTAATAAATAACAATAATTAGTTATAGACTTCTTTTATTACTAATTCTTATTCTTTTATTCTGTCAATATCTTTAAGTTAACAGTAGCAATATTTTAAAATGGTCCCTAATTGCCCTTAATTATTTTTGGATTTGTCCCCGATTCTTTGAGAGCTAATGTGTCCTCTCAGGATGAAGTAGTATGTCAATGATGTATTATGTGGCAGCATGCGTTAGCTGCAGTCAGTTTTATCCACAGTCGGCCTCAGTATTCACAGTACCCACTCATTCTAGTCAATTTATTGGCTGTATTCACCTCAGATGTCAGACTGAGATCAATATGGGCAGCCTTAGGTGAAATGGGCCCACAGATAACAGACTTCATGCTGTCTCCCTGCACCCCCCATGTCCTTGTTTTCCCCATCCTGGTCCCTCCACACCATCCAGATTAACTCTTTCTTGCTTTTTCACACTTCATTTTTTCCCTTCAGTCTTTCAACACACCTAATTGGCCAACATTGCACAGTGATAACTGTGCAAGAAATAGCTAAATTAAACCATGGGGCTGTAGATGTTCTGAGGTCCATTTTATTATTTTTTTTCCAAACTTCTGATCCAGTGATGGCCTTAACAAAAATCATGAATAAGAAAAGAAATTCAGTTTTACTTATTTTCTTTCAAAAAAAAAAAAAAACATGTTGTGCCAAAAGCTGAATGTTCGGAGTTGACTAAATAGCATTACCTATCAAAGTAAGAAGACGTGTTTGTGAGGATACTTGGGAATCACAAAATAAGATAGTCACCTTCTTTGTACCTAAGTGGTATTAAACTGGGATGAAAGTGAAAGAACATATGGTCATAGGCATACATTTCAAGTTGTTGCTGTTGTATCTATACAAAACATGCCTTTGCACACCACCACATGCAAAAGACAGCTGTATTCTGTGTATCCTTCCATCTGTCAGTTCCCCAGCCACTGTTCCAAATCACCAAATTTAAACCACTTCTTCCCTACCCATGCATCCTCCCTTAAACATGTCTTCTTAAAAATACCCTCTACTCCTTAAGTGTATACAGGCAGTACTTACTCAAAATACTTCCATATTAATGTGAGTAAACAGCTCTCAAACAACTAAGAAATCCCCTATTTTACCAAACAAACAATGCCATCTACTCTCTGAACAAACAAATCTCTGCCCAGATGACAAGCACTTCACTACTCACAAAAGCCAAAAAATAAATAAAAAATAAAAAAAACCCAAAGTGTGTAAACATCATTATGGCACTATTATGCTCCCTCACCTAAAATACTCCCAAACATACCAAGATCAACAAACTACCCTCCTGCACTAGTGTTGCTCTACATAATCTATATTACAACTTGCATTTTCATTAAGCCCTTGTTACAAACAGCCAACCCCCCTTTGGTACTATTATGTTCCCTTATTATACTGTCACTCTGAACAGCCACTGCTACTGAAAACATACCTAATGAACACTGCACAAAACTTTCCCTACTCATCTTTTTCCTTCCATATGCTTTTGACACAAAAATAATACAATCTCCAACTACTTGCACAACATCGCAATAGCAGAACAACTCAAATTCTCCATCATAACCTCTCCAATAACCACTCAAACACCATACTCCTTAGAAAAGCACAAATCACACACACACACACACACACACACACACAAAGTCCAATCCCAGTACACATCCATAACACCTGGTACTTATATCAACAAAAAATAAAAAAAAAAATCTCTGAAATGCATTAGCACCATTAAACATTTCTCAGATTAATCATCAAATTAACTACCCTCGTTGAAATACTACTGCTTTGTAGCTATGTTGAGCCCAGCCCTGACCCAAATTTCTCACAGTTTAAGGAGCTGAACAGAACTTTGATTAATGTGGGAAGCATGCTATACAAACGTGAACAATTGAACTCATTCACAGACACCCATAAGCCCAATATTCTAGCTATCACAAGCAAGTTCCCCTTAGCATTAACTTCCATTTCTGAAACTATAACTTCTTTAAGACAACACCAGACAAAAGGGGAGGAGGATCACCCTCCTTCTCTTCAAAAAGTAGCTAATACTTACTACACAAAAACAAAGCTCATCTACCAACAAACAGGATCCTAACTGGCTAGCCATTTCTCTTGCACTGAACTTCCACACCAAACTTACCCTTGCAGTAGTTTGCCTGCCTCCACCCACTGGCAGCACTAAATTTAAATCAGTGATTAAAAAAATACTACACAGATTTAAATCCCACAAAAATGTAATCATTGTAGGTGACTTCAAATTCAACCTACTCAGCTCCAGAAATTTAGGCACTGATGAAATCCTATTCAACCTCGGTTTCACTCTGCTGTTGAAAAACTTCACTAGACCAAATCTTGCTCCAGATAATCACATCCTCCTTATGTTAATTATAACAAATGAGCCCCATTTTATACAAAGGATAATGGTATTGCCCCCAGTTCTGAATGATCATTCCCTAGTCTTCTTCCCCACTTAAACGCACTGCAACAAACCTCCACACTCATTCATTATTTTCTGCTCTACAACCTAACATACCATCATCATCTTCTTTTGGCTGTTCCCGTTAGAGGTCGCCACAGCGGATCACCTGTTTCCATTTCTTCCTGTCCTCTGCATCTTGCTCTGTCACACCATTCCTTACTTCCTCCTTGCTAATCCATTGTACTTCATGATTCACTATCCCTACATCATCCAACCTTCTCTCCCTCTCATTCTCTTCATTCATCAACCCCTCAAAGTACTCTTTCCATCTCCTCAACACACTTTCCTCACTTGTGAGTATGTTTTCCTCATTATCCTTTATCACCTTTACCTGCTGCACATCTTTCTTAGCTCAGTCCCTCTGTCTAGCCAATCGGTACAGGTCCTTTTCTCCCTCCTTAGCATCCAACCTTTCATACAACTCTTCATATGCCTTATCCTTAGCCTTCGCCACCTCTCTCTTTGCCATGCACCTCATCTCCTTATACTCCTGTCTATTTTCTTCATCTCTCTGACAATCCCACTTCTTCTTTGCCAACCTCTTTGTCTGTATACTCTTCTGTACTTCCTCATTCCAGCACCATGTCTCCTTGTCGTCCTTCCTCTGTCCCGATGTGACACCAAGCACCTTTCTAGCCGTCTCCCTTACTAGCTCTGCTGTAGTTACCCAGCTATTTGGTAACTCTTCACTGCCACCCTTTGCCTGTCTTAACTCATCCCTGGACTCCACCTCACAATTACCTTTTTTCAGTTTCCACCATTTGATCCTTGGTGCTGCCCTCATACTCCTCATCCTCTTCCTGATCACCAGCGTCATCCTACAAACCACCATCCTATGCTGCCTAACTACACTTTCTCTGGCCACCACTTTACAGTCTCCAATCTCCTTCAAACTGGCCCTCCTACATAAGATATAATCTACCTGTGTGCATCTTCCTCCACTCTTGTATGTCACCCTATGCTCCTCCCTCTTGTTAAAATATGTATTCACCACAGCCATATCCATCCTTTTCGCAAAACCTAGCATATCATCAATAACTTAAAAACAGAGCTCACCAATTTACTACGGAATCACCTCTTACAAAGCAATGACTCCTCATTAGAAATGCCCATACACACAAATCAAGGTAAAAAACATGCAGTGAAATCCAAGACCACAGCTTAAAAAACAAATAAAAATTAATTGTACAAATGGGTAAGTGTGACTACCAAGAAAGTTTAGACTTTTTTTTAGTGCTGCAGCTGATTTCAGAGACTATGAGAATGGGAGATCTTACTAATAAAACAGAGGAATGTGAAATGAGAGGGATTATTTTTCATTCAAGCAGATAAGGAATACGGTCTGAATGAGACTGTACCTTTAAAACCACATCTGAAGTCACGTGACCTGTTTAAATAGCTTTGGCAGTTACTTTGTTTCAAGTTGTGTATTTAAGCAGTGTATTTGTGTTATTTTTATGATCTGATGAAGTGTCTTTGAGACATGAAAGTGCTTACCTACCTGTACAATTAAAGTTTTATCTGTTTTTTAAGCCGTGCTCAAGGATTTCTCTGCATGTTTTTTACCTTAGATTGTTTTTTTCTGCCTTGGAGAAATCTGTATACTTACACCTGGTGATTTTTTGCTGCTGCACACTCAGAAATCACTTACTCACTCTGCAAGTGAAGCACTTCCACAAAGTCAATGGACTTCGAAAGCCATACAGCAACCTATGGTTTACTGAGGAGCTCAAATCCTTCTGCAAAATCAGGGTCATGGTCTGGATAATATGGAAAACAACATCTAGAGCAGAATATTTAGAAAAATCCATACTTCTAAAAAACCTAGCTTTATAGGCCACCAGGCAATTTAAGGTATAATCACTGACTTCAGCCAAGAAACCAATATAACCAAAAGAAATTCTGGAGACTAGTCAACAGCATAACTGGCCAGTGCACACCCAAAGATCCCCAAGAAAAAGATGATATTGTAATTACCACCACTCCTGCAGTCAACCACTCTAAATCCCTTTCTTATCTATATACATTTGCAGAGTCTACCTCTAACTGCCCTTCTTTCTACTTAAAAAAAAAATCTCCACCAAAGACATTATCAAAGAATTTGACTGAATCGCAGAACTGCACCTGCATTATCTGACTCACTGTGTAGTTTTCTAGTCTGTCACCCCCTCAACTCTAAGTTGAGTACCAAAAAAGGGTCATTTTGAGCTGGAACTGTCCCAGTTCACTAAACTGTTTGCGAAAAATGTCAAAAGCATCTTGCTACAGTTATGTCACAGCACAAGAGGTACTTCAGCAGTGTTCACAAATACAGTATTACTATTCATTTCTGAATGCTGGTACTACACAACTACTCCCTCAGCATGTGCGGAACACGGTCCCTAACACCATACTCCTGGGGCAGCCACCCCTTCTTTGCTCTGCCCTAGCTATACCACTGCAGGATGCTCAATGATGCCCCTCCTGGAACAGATGGTCTCTACCCCTGCTCCATAATCCTTTCCAAAGGTCACATAGTACAGTCCCTGAAACACATGTACAACATACATATTATCAGAAATATAATGCCATCCTAGTGGAAACCAGCCAGAATAACAGCAATACCAAGCACTACAAACCCTACAAAAACTAATGAGTTTAGACCATCTCCATACTCCTTAATCTGGGTAAAATACTCAAAATGAATCTACAACCAGACATCCTAGCACCTTTACCAGTATGGGATCCTGTTTGTACATGGCATGGCTTCTGGGAAGACAGAAGTACAATGATGGCACTCAGTACAATGTCCTACAAAACAGAGACAGATGTCTTCTAACAGTGGCCATTTTCATTGACTTAGCAAAAGCTTTTAACACAGCTGATCATGCAGTACTGTCAAACTCATCGATCATGCCAGCATAAGCCCACAAGCATATATGTGGTTTAAACACATCCTATACAACAGAGCTCTGAAAGTGCAAATTGGATCCACATTCTCACCAGTTACATCTATTAACAAAGGCATTCCCAAGCGATCAGTCATGTCCTCATTCTATTTTCATTTTCCATCAATCAGCTACTTGCCCACCCCTAAAAATTTCTCATCATCCTCTCTGCTGACAACATGGTCTTCTGTAGTCCTGGCCCATCCTCAACTGTTATCAAAGACCAGATGGAGAAGAACCTAGTTGAACTCAGTACTTGGTTTAACTAGAGCAAACTTATTCTCAATGTAAAAAAAGCAATGCTATTTGGAATACAACAACAATTTACTAAAACCACACTTAATTTGACATTTTCAGGCACCAGTGATAAAACCACGGAGCAGTTGAATCTTGCAAGTACCTAGAAATTGCTTAGATCTAAGACTCACTTTCCAAGAGCCACATCAATATTACTAAATCAAAAGTAAAAAAGCAGCCTTTCTACACATGGAAAATCTTACACTTTCTGTCCCTTAATAGCAGAGGAACCACTGGAAAGGAAGGTTGATGCTGCAACTGGAATATGGACTCCCAGTTACTGCTTCAGCCTCAAAAATAACATCTGTACTCTTCAATCCACTTCAGATATATTTTGCAGATTCATAAACCTCTCATCAAGTATAGAACACTACTGCACCACTCCATATACATTCAAATGGTTGCCCATGCCACAAAGAATGACACTCCTGCTAGCAAGCCTTATTTTCAAACTTATCATCCTAAAATATCTCTATTCTTTGCCTCAGTTTGTATGAAAGACAAACCCTGCCATATGATCTAAGATCCCTATCGCAGACAACCCAACCCGTTAAGCACCACAAACCAGTGTATTCAGTGCTAAATACTCCATTTCTGCACTTGTTCTCAAAGTTTGGAGTGCTACTTGATCCAAGATAACATCCAAACGTATAAAAAATTCTCATCACAATTAAAAGAGCTCCTCTGCAAAAGTGCACAATGCAAATGCTTTCTGGATGAGGTTGTTACTTGAGTAACCTTTCTGCACTCTCATCCTACCCACAGCAATCACATTTACTCATCATGATAATAATCTCCACATGTGCACTACCCACCTTCATAATATTCTCTTTATAGTCAATCTGCCTCATCTCCTTCCTTCCCTTCTAGTAAATCCCTGACTCTGCAACATTCCTGACTTCCATCTCTACTCTTACCTTATACTCTTTACCCACTATAGATATGTAGCTGATGCATTACCCAATGCTGAAAACTACAAACACAAAATAATGCCCTTTTGTATGAGAGTCACTGTATCTGCTAAGTACATACTGTGTGTGTGTGTGTGTGTGTGTGTGTGTGTGTGTGTGTGTGTGTGTGTGTGTGTGTATATATATATATATATATATATATATATATATATATATATATATATATATACATATATGTATGTATGCATGTGTGTCTGCATCCATATGCAGCTGATGCAATATCTACCTCAAGTAACCTGCTCTCAGAAACACATCACAGCTTTAGGCCCCAGCACAGCACCACTACTCCTCTATTACATTTTACCAGTATAAAAACAATGGTCTGCTTGTGTCCACCATGTCCTTAAACTCGTTAAAGGCATTTGATACTGTCTCACACCAGCAACTGCTCATTCAATTCTCCTCAATAGGACTTGCACAGTACTCCTTGTTCTGGTTACATAGTTACCTATCTGGAAGGGAAGAAGTCATTAAATGGCAACAAACCTAATCATCTTTTCAACCAGTTAAGACAGGTGTCCCTCAGGGCTCTATCCTGGATCCTCTACTACTTAATATATTTATTAATGACCTCCACACCTCCACTCACCATGCTAGTTTAGTTCAGTATGCAGTTAATTCAACATTAATATGTGCGGCCTCAACAATAAAAAAGTTCCAACATATTACCCAGAAATCTTTCTCCTCTGTAGAAAATTGACTTAAGATAAAAACCTCCTACTCAAACTCAAGAAAACTAAGTTAATGTTTTTTAACTCAAAAAGTTGCCAAAATCAAAAATAATTTTTTACCATAAAGTCAGCAAATAACTCACAGTAAACTACTAGGTATTACAATAGATGCCATACTGCACACCATTATGTCTACACACCAGAAGCTAGGCTTCCTTTATAGGATTAATGGATTCCTTACATATACTGCAAGAAAAACTCTAGCCACCACCTTCTTATTGCCAACTTTCTTATATGCCACTCCTATCCTAACAAATTTAAATGGTACTCAAAGAAAGAAACTTGCTTCCTGCTACAATAAAATAGCTACATTTGCTACCAATCTCCCTCATAGGATCCACCATTATCATAGCTTAAAACAATTAAACTGGCTTGAACTATATAACTACCTAACATACTCACAACTAACTAAAGCACACAAACTCATTCATCATCAAGTAAAATGCCCTGCACTGCAATAACTTATTACTGACCTACTGTGCAGCAAAGGACCTCCGCTGTAGTAACAAATTCTTGTTACTTACAATTAAGTCAGATAATGTTGCAGGACACTTGCTTTATTCCCAATACATTGCTAAACTCTGGAATAGTATCCCCACACAAATAAATCTCTCCAACAAACTCAGTAGTTTAAACTACTACTTAAACAACGGGCAGGATTCATGAAGGCTTGCACGGAGTCTAAGAATAGTGTAAGACTCCATGCAGCCCTCGCGATCCAGGAACAGCCCGTCATTCCGTGTAAGAGACCAGCTAAAACGTCTCTTACACGGAGTGGGCGTGGGTATGCTAATTACCTCACTTGCAGCCGAAAGGCATGCAAATGAGGTAGATTAGCAATCCACGAAGCCCAAACCAGCCTGTGTAAGAGCCGTTTTAGCTGCAGAAATGTACTCAGTTGACAACTGAGTACATTTCTGCAAATAACACAATGGAGCCATGTCAGCTCCAAATAAAGGGTGCATATGTGTCAGGCAGCATGCCAATGGCCAAATATGTGGCCATTGGCAAGGCACCCCGATGCAAATTTGAGAAATAAATATTTTTTTTTTCGGCGATGTTTAAACACAGCGCAGCCCCGCGCAAATGGGCTGCGCTATATAAAACATAGAAATGAAGGTTATAAACCCACAAATGTGGGTTTTATGCAATACATTGATTTACAATGCAGGGACCAGCAGACCAAAAACAACATGGCCACCGTTTAGTGGTTGCTAAGGGGGGAAGCTGAGTCTAAGACATGTAACTAAGCATTAGTAGGCAATCTGATGTAAATGAGTATTAGGATACTGAATCCCACTGTCAGATAGCAAATGAGCACATTCTGAGTAGTGTAAGAGTTACATAAGGGGGAGGAACAGAGTAGGAGATAGGTGACATCACAGGGGGGAATGGCAGAAAGAAATGCAGTTCATTGGAGGTCAGTGTTACATGACAGATGTCAGACACATATCATGGAAAGAGGAGTGCCACAAGATAAGCATGGGAAAGTCAAGAAATGGAAGGTGTACACTGTTGCTTACACCAAAGTTTCTTGCTGGGCATGCATGCGCACGTGTGCACGCCATGAGGCACAAGTAGGGCAGTGTGCATGTGTGTAAGGCAGACTGAGCATGTGGGAGCCTGTTGGCAGATTTGTAAGACTGTTTGTGCTGGTGTGCATATGTTTTAACCCGAATAAGAAGATACTAAACTGTGTAAGCCTGTGTGCGGGCGTGTAAGCCACTGTGAGCGTGTTTCTGCTGGTATGCGCGTTGCTCCCCCCTGAGGAAACAGAAAGGAAAAAGGAGGCAACAGAATTAGTAGGAAGTTAGCAGGGAATACTGCTGGAGCTAGCAGGTGAAAACAATTAGAAGCAGGCAATTACACAGGCAGAATAGTAGCCCAGCCAAGCACTTAAAACTCTGCAAACAGCAGTGCAGGATGTTTCTTTCAAGAGACACTGCAAGACAGGAGTAAGCTATTAGAAGTGAAAACTGAAAAAGCTGAACTCAGAGCAGAAATGCTAGGGGCTGCCATAGCTGTCATAAGGAGACATAGGCTACTTGCTGAGGGTGGTGACAATGCAAATGGTGCCAGACAACCCACAGTGAGGAGACGGAGAAGAGTGTACAGGCTCAGGGTCACCTACCATGGGTTACATGAGCTGGAGATAGTGGAGCACTATAGAGTGGACAGAGACCTCCTGCAGCAAATTGTCGAGCTGTGCAGGCCACGCCTCACACACAGAACCAACAGAGGGGAACCCATCCCAGTGGAAACCAAGGTATGTGTTGCCCTAAGAATACTAGCAACAGGTACCTTCCAGAGACCAACTGGTGATATGATGGGGATATCACAGGCATGAGCCTCCAGGGTACTGCACCAGTTCCTGGATGCCATGTCAGCACATGTCGGTGATCATGTATATTTTCCCAATGCCCGTGAGGTATTGGCCAGCAATATGCATCTCTTCCAGCAAATAGCGGAATACCCTGAGGTAGTGGGTGCAATAGACTGCACGCACATATGCATCAAAGCACCAGCCGGTGAGTGGGGTAGGGCCTACATAAACCGCAAGGGCTTCCCCTCCATCAACTGCCAGGTCATGTGTGATGCCCAGGGCATAATAATGAATGTGTGTGCTGACTGTCCTGGGAGCTACCATGATTCCCATATCTGGCATTTGACGCAGCTGTACCAGACATTTGCCAATGGGGACATCCCACATGGACACCTAGTGGGGGATGCAGGTTATGCACTGGAGCTGTGGCTGATGACACCCATCAGAAACGCACACACACCTGAACAGGAATGCCATAATGAGGCACACGCACAAACACGTAATGTAATAGAGCGTGTGTTTGGGCTGCTCAAGTCACGGTTCCAGTGTCTGGACACATCTGGTGGAGCCTTGTAGTACTCACCAACTACATGTACCCAAATTGTCATGGTATGTGCTATGCTACATAATATGATCTTGCGAAAACAGCTGCAGCAGGACCAGCATAGGGCCGGGCCAAACAGTCCCCACCATTGCCAAGGCCATCACAGGCAGAGCGTGACTCGGAGGAGGAACAACCTGAGCCTGCCCCAGTAGGCAGAAGGAGGCATGCCCAGTATGTCCTGGCCTTGGCAAAGAGGCAATGCATAGCACATACACTGGCTCAGTAGGAACCCTGGGAATGATACCCCTCTCTGACTCACTCATATAATAACAGGGATGCCTAAAATGACATAACCTGCTCTCAAACATGTACAGGGAGTGTAGTATGTGCATCTGACAGAGGCAGCCCTGCAGCACCACCTGAGGCATGAATGCCATGTGTTGAGCAATGTAACACCATGTAGTATATGCAAACTTGATGACCCTGACTAACATCCTACCCTCACCAAGCATGATGCCACAATATGACGATGAGATGATCAATTGCAATAATTGGCTGAAGTATTGCTGTTAGTCAAAGGGGATTCAATGTGTGCCAGCCTGGGATGACATGCTGAGCATGGCATGATACTCCACCTGCTAGGGGTGGCATGCACCTATCAGTCCTGGCCTTATGGATACTGGCAAAGGCTGTTGTTACCCACAGCGTGCCTTGAATAGGTAAGGCTCAAAACACAAACCCACCTCCATAGGTATCACAAGGGATAAGAACCTAGATGTAATGCTACCCAATGCCAGAAGTCTAAACAGCAAGATGCATGCAGTCTAAACTCCCCCAGTATGGAGAATGTTGATATCTGTCCTGTAACAGAAAACTGGGTCAAGGCTCACAACAGCACCCTAACACTACCAGGTTACACCTCATACTGTGCTGTATAGCCTCAAAACATGGAACAAGCTACAAAAGGAGGGTGACTAGCAATAATTGTCAAGGATAACCACACCCCCATGTTGGTACCACAACAAGAAGCAGCATGGACTAGCCATGGTCAAGTAACAGTGGCTACAACTGTCTCCCAGTTTATAGCCTGCTACAGACTACCATTCTAACACCAGGAACTGCACTTGGCCTATGTTGGAATACATGAATATATCAAGTCCTCCAAACCACATTATATTGGGTGACTGAAAACACCCAAACATAGACTGGGAGCATTATTCTAGCTCCAACACTGTAGGACAAAAGTGCCTAGAATCCATAAACCAAAATGCCCAGGAACAACGTACCACTCCCACAAGAGGGGTAAGCATACTGGATGTGATAATCAGCAACATGGGTACTGGATGGCAAGATGAAAAGTGTATCCCTCACTGGTAAGACCAGACCATAGAGTAATCACACCGGATATACACATTCTGACCACAGTCCCTGGCCAGAAAACCACAGTGAAAAACATGTGTAAAGCAAAGGTTGCACTCCTCCAAACTGATGTGGAATCCATTAAAGGCCCTGTGCAGTTGCAAAATATGGGCCACACCTCAGAACCTGTTATACAGGCATTCCATGAACACTGCCAGGAATGCATGGATTATGCAATCCCAAATAAAACCAAGACACAATGCCATACATGCAGGCATCTGGCATGGTGGACTCCAGCCATTACCAAACCATGCAAGAGAATGAGGAAGCTACTACATGATAGAGCAAACATAAAAAGGGAAGTAATCACTAATCAGTAGTATGGCAATAAAATATGTCCACTCATACAATCCACTAAGGCCAGCTACAACAAGTTGAATCTGTGAATCTTGAGGCAATGTTACACCTGCCCCATGTACACAGACAACCCTCACCTCCCCCCAAGAAATACAAATATATGTGAGAGATGCAACCATTTATCCAAACCGGAGGCTGAGCTCTCTGAACTCAGTACTGTCAAAACTAGTCAGGAGGAGAAAGTAACCACACACACCACAAACCCAGTCTCACATAGACCTAACACAACTGCAAACCAAAGACATAAACACAGAAAAACATTCCCAGAGGCCCTAATTACAAACACACCACATCAACAGAGGCCTCCAAAGCAGACACCCAAGCAACCACTACCTCCAAACATAGCACATGCAACACATAGTACACAAAGCTGGTGTAACAAACAGTCACAGGCCAGAAGGAGAAACAACATGCCTGATACAGTTGTAATAGGTGACTCCATAGTCAGACACACTGCTGTCCTGCTCACCAGACTGAACAAGGGAAAGGGTACAGTAAGCTGCCTGTAGGCTGCTACAATATGCCACATAACACAAGTACGCAGGTCACCCCAAAGCAAGCAGAAATATGATGCAGTCATTGTCCAAGCTGGCGTGAATGACCTGAGATGTACCTCCCCGGACTACATGAAAAGAGACATAGATGAGCTCTCCGATTATGTAGTCCAGGCCGGTATGACACTGACTGTGTGCAGCATCCGACCCTCACCAAGAATGATGCCACAGTACAAACACAGAATGATCAGCTTTAACAAGTGGCACAATTACTGGTGTCATTCCAAGGGGATCCAATGTCTGTCTGCTTGGGATGTCATGCTTGACAAGCCACGCTGCTGTGTCAGGGATGGCTTGCACCTGTTACCCCTGGTGTCTGGATATTGGATAAGGCTTTTACCACCTCCGTAGAGCCTTTCGTAGGCAAGGCTGAAAAGACTAACCCACCTCCCTAGAAAACATAAGTGGAAAGAAACATAAGGGTAATGCTGCCCAATGCCAGATGTGTAAACTTCAACATGCGTGCTCCCGAGGCCCTCCCCAGTATGGAGAACATTGATGTCCATGCAGTGACAGAAACCTGCAGCAAGGCTCCTGGCAGCACACCAGCACTACCAGGTTATACCTCATATCATGCGTTATGGCCCCAAAACCTGGACCAAAACATAAAAGGAGGCGGAGTATCCATATTCAGTACAGACACCCACACGTCCAGGTAACTGACAATGCACGAAGCATCGGAGACCACCCATGTGCAACTAACCGTAGGAAAAACTGCTGTACAGTCTGTAGCATGCTACAGACCACACTCTCACACACAGGAACCCCACTCAGCTGTCCTGAAGACACTGGACAGTATGAATGTCTCACCAAATACCAAACAAGGTACTCACAAATTACCACATAGGTGGTAATCCATTATGTATGGAAGGAGTAATCAGGGACCTAGGGACACAAGTGGACAGTAACTTGTCATGTGACACTCACATTGCCAACGTGGCTAAGAAGACTGTCTATATTGGACACCGCATCATGAAAGGATTCACATCTACGTCAACAGAGGTCATTGTGCCCCCATACTGTTCTCTTATCAGACCCATAATCTAGTACAATGCCTCATTTGGGATGTACATTACCCGACACCTGCAGCAGTTAGAAAGACCTCAAAGGTACCTCACCAAGAGGATAAAGGGTCTCAAATATTTGTCATATGCTGCCTGGCTGTAGACACCCCAGCTGTATGCAGTCACATACTGCCTACGCAGAGGCGTTGCATGCCTGTTGTACAAGGCCATGTCCAACTCAGGAGTAATGGACATGCTCCACCCCAGAAAACCCAAATCCATCAGAGCTGTGAGAGTGAGAGATGTCAACCTCAACACATAATGAAATAGGATGTGCTGGAGGGACAGATACATAACCCAGAGGCTCCCTACACACTGGAACAGAATCCCACTCCATGTTAGGCAGAGCCCCTCACTGACTCTCTTCAACAGGAATCTTGCCAAGTGGATGGATGATCGTAGATGTACACTGGGGGTCTTCACTGTGTCACGTCCAGACAGAGGCACAGTAAAGTAAATCATAAATGGCCATAATATTCACATAGCAAGGGGTGGCGAAAGCCACACACACTCTGGCTAGGCTTATAAATGCCCTAGGGTGGATAGCCTAGTATGAACCTATGAACCTATGAAGATACAAATTGTACAGGACATTAAGGATAATCACAAGGCTTTCTTAACTGATGGTAGGAACCTTGTTGGGAAGTCACAGATATGCTCTGAATCACGCAAATATTACAAACAACATACCAAACACACACACATATTGCCAACATCCAACCTGACAGGTGCAGTGCAACCCCCCCCAAAATGCAAAATATCTATCCCAGCAGAGTGCTGGCCCCCTGACATTGCAGATGCTGAGGTAACAGCCAGCATCTACAAAGCAAAACACACAGCATCAATGGTATGAGATGGTGTCCTGGGCTGAGTCCAACATGGACTCCAAGAAGAATGGAATGCCAAATAACACTACTGCTTAATGTCAGCCTTACCACAGGATATGTACCCAAAGAGCAGTGTACTACAACAGTGGTCCTTCTCCACAAAGGTTTTGCCTGAATGGATACTGCAAACTACAACCCCAGAATGCTGACAAGCTTGGTCTGCAAAGCTATGGAAAGGATCAGCATGTACCTCAGACATAAAGATATTGGGGACCTACTGACACTGGACTCTACCCAGTGTGGCTTTCTTAAGTGCAGATCCTGCCCCTTAAACATGTTTGACTCATTTGAAACAGTCATTAAGGTCATTGATGAGAGGGATGTGGTCCACACAGCCTAGCTGGACCTTGAAAAATGCTTCCATACAATACCCCACGTGTTCATTATAGATAAGCTCACCAGCTTAAATTTAACCCCTATGTCAGTAGAGGGGTTGCAAACCAGACCAAGGACAGAACTGACATGGTCAGAAATGCTGCAGCCATGTCAGACTACAAACCAGATACAACTGGCATCCCACAAGGCTCGGTCCTGGGACCTCCCTTGTTTGGTATATATGTCCCATAGGTCCAGGCCAACATGGAAGGACTGTGTCTGAACAAGTTTGCAGAGGACTACAAACTGGCCACCATATCTGACCCTCCAGCTGGCACAAGCATCCCACAAAAGAGCCACATAGAAACAGACAACTGGTGCCATAGCCATGCCAGCAAGCTAATTGCAGAAAAGTGTATAGTCAGCCCCTGTGGATATACAGTAAGTGCCCACCAATTACCACATACGTGTTAACCCATTAAGTACTTAAGATGTAATAAGAGACCTGGGGACACAAGTTGATAGATATCCTGCATTAGACAAGCATGTGGCTGTAGTGGTTACAGAAACATACCATATACCCACCTAATCATGAAGGTAGTCAGATCTAGATCAGGGGAGGTAATTGTGGCTCTGCAGTCATCCGTCATCAGCGTCACAATTGACTACAATGGCCCCTGTGGGATGTACCTCAGCAGACACCTCCATCAACTGGAAAGACCCCAAAAGTACCTCACCAGGAGTATCAAAGAGCTTGAACAGATGCCTGATTACACAAACTGCAGCTCCACACACTGCCATACTGCCCGCCCAGAGGCAAGCTGTGCCTGATGTATAAAGCCATGTCCAAGCTGGAATCAATGAACATGCTGCACCTTGTACAATCTGAATGGCAGTGAGCTATGCACATGAGAGACCTGAACCCCAGCACTGACATACATAGGACAAGCTGTACTGAATGATCCATAACACAGAAGCCACCCCCCACTCTTGAGTAAACTCCCAGTACAGGTTAGCCAGAAAGTCACCCAGCGACTCTCCTCAAGAGGAATCTTGATGAGTGGATGGGAGATAGTAGGTTTACCCTGGGTATCACTGTTATGTCACGGGTAGACGGAGGCACAGTATACTAACCATGACATATGTCATGGCAAACTCCAGTTACAATGTGTGTCAAAGGACAAACACACTCTCTGACTAGCATTAGAAATGGCCTAGGGCACATCGCTACTGTTTGCCAATGTCCACCTATGTTGTGGAATACACTACCAATGTTGGACAAGCCTGGTTTAAATAGTCCATATCTAAACATAATGCAACATGGTCATATGTGCACAACTGGCCCCTAAACAGTCTGTTGTGCTCACTATGAAAATTTAAAGCAGTGATAGGACTAAAGCCCAGGATACTGTCCACCACAGTGAAAGTACTGAACCAGTACACTATATCATACTACAATGTTAGGTCGGTATGAAAGGATGTTGACAACTGTATACAAAGTATCCCATGCAAACCCTGCAGGCACAGTATAATCCCGGTTGTGTTCAGACACGAAGCAGTTGGCCAGTAAGTACACAACATGACACCCAATACACAACCATAAACGTGAGATATGTTGAAGTTCACACTCATCCACAAATGTGGTGGACTGCAGAGTTCAACATATGGAAAACTCACACTGGGCATGCTCGCACACTTTGATAAATGAGACATATGTCAGACAACATGCCATGGAAAGGCTGAACTGGGCATACTCACACACTTGTCGGTGATCATGTATATTTCCCCAATGCCCGTGAGGTATTGGCCAGCAATATGCGTCTCTTCCTGCAAATGGCGGAATACCCTGAGGTAGTGGGTGCAATAGACTGCACGCACATACGCATCAAAGCACCAGCTGGTGAGCGGGGTAGGGCCTACATAAACCACAAGGGCTTCCCCTCCATCAACTGCCAGGTCATGTGTGATGCCCAGGGCATAATAATGAATGTGTGTGCTGGCTGTCCTGGGAGCTACCATGATTCCCATATCTGGCATTTGACGCAGCTGTACCAGACATTTGCCAATGGGGACATCCCACATGGACACCTAGTGGGGGATGCAGGTTATCCACTGGAGCTGTGGCTGATGACACCCATCAGAAACGCTCACACACCTGAACAGGAACGCCATAATGAGGCACACGCACAAACACGTAATGTAATAAAGCGCGTGTTTGGGCTGCTCAAGTCACGGTTCCAGTGTCTGGACACATCTGGTGGAGCCTTGCAGTACTCACCAACTACATGTACCCAAATTGTCATGGTATGTGCTATGCTACATAATATGATCTTGCAAAAACAGCTGCAGCAGGACCAGCATAGGGCCGGGCCAAACAGCCCCCCACCATTGCCAAGGCCATCACAGGCAGAGCGTGACTTGGAGGAGGAACAACCTGAGCCTGCCCCAGTAGGCAGAAGGAGGTATGCCCAGTATGCCCTGGCCTTGGCAAAGAGGCAACGCATAGCACATACACTGGCACAGTAGGAACCCTGGGAATGATACCCCTCTCTGACTCACTCATATAATAACAGGGATGCCTAAAATGACATAACCTGCTCTCAAACATGTACAGGGAGTGTAGTATGTGCATCTGACAGAGGCAGCCCTGCAGCACCACCTGAGGCATGAATGCCATGTGTTAAGCAATGTAACACCATGTAGTATATGCAAACTTGATGACCCTGACTAACATCCTACCCTCACCAAGCATGATGCCACAATATGACGATGAGATGATCAATTGCAATAATTGGCTGAAGTATTGCTGTTAGTCAAAGGGGATCCAATGTGTGCCAGCCTGGGATGACATGCTGAGCATGGCATGATGCTCCACCTGCTAGGGGTGGCATGCACCTATCAGTCCTGGCCTTATGGATACTGGCAAAGGCTGTTGTTACCCACAGCGTGCCTTGAATAGGTAAGGCTCAAAACACAAACCCACCTCCATAGGTATCACAAGGGATAAGAACCTAGATGTAATGCTACCCAATGCCAGAAGTCTAAACAGCAAGATGCATGGAGTCTAAACTCCCCCAGTATGGAGACTGTTGATATCTGTCCTGTAACAGAAAACTGGGTCAAGGCTCACAACAGCACCTAACACTACCAGGTTACACCTCATACTGTGCTGTACAGCCTCAAAACATGGAACAAGCTACAAAAGGAGGGTGACTAGCAATAATTGTCAAGGATAACCACACCCCCATGTTGGTACCACAACAAGAAGCAGCATGGACTAGCCATGGTCAAGTAACAGTGGCTACAACTGTCTCCCAGTTTATAGCCTGCTACAGACTACCGTTCTAACACCAGGAACTGCACTTGGCCTATGTTGGAATACATGAATATATCAAGCCCTCCAAACCACATTATATTGGGTGACTGAAAATACCCAAACATAGACTGGGAGCATTATTCTAGCTCCAACACTGTAGGACAAAAGTGCCTAGAATCCATAAACCAAAATGCCCAGGAACAATGTACCCCTCCCACAAGAGGGGTAAGCATACTGGATGTGATAATCAGCAACATGGGTACTGAATGGCAAGATGAGAAGTGTATCCCTCACTGGTAAGACCAGACCATAGAGTAATCACACCGGATATATACATCCTGACCACAGTCCCTGGCCAGAAAACCACAGTGAAAAACATGTGTAAAGCAAAAGTTGCACTCCTCCAAACTGATGTGGAATCCATTAAAGGCCCTGTGCAGGTGCAAAATATGGGCCACACCTCAGAACCTGTTATACAGGCATTCCATGAACACTGCCAGGAATGCATGGATTATGCAATCCCAAATAAAACCAAGACACAATGCCATACACGAGGCATCTGGCATGGTGGACTCCAGCCATTACCAAACCATGCAAGAGAATGAGGAAGCTACTACATGATAGAGCAAACATAAAAGGGAAGTAATCACTGATCAGTAGTATGGCAATAAAATATGTCCACTCATACAATCCACTAAGGCCAGCTACAACAAGTTGAATCTGTGAATCTTGAGGCAATGTTACACCTGCCCCATGTACACAGACAACCCTCACCTCCCCCCAAGAAATACAAATATATGTGAGAGATGCAGCCATTTATCCAAACCGGAGGCTGAGCTCTCTCAACTCAGTACTGTCAAAACTAGTCAGGAGGAGAAGGTAACCACACACACCACAAACCCAGTCTCACATAGACCTATCACAACTGCAAACCAAAGACATAAACACAGAAAAACATTCCCGAAGGCCCTAATTACAAACACACCACATCAACAGAGGCCTCCAAAGCAGACACCCAAGCAACCACTACCTCCAAACATAGCACATGCAACACATAGTACACAAAGCTGGTGTGCCAAACATTCACAGGCCAGAAGGAGAAACAACATACCTGATACAGTTGTAATGGGTGCCTCCATAGTCAGACACACTGCTGTCCCGCTCACCAGACTGAACAAGGGAAAGGGTACAGTAAGCTGCCTGTAGGCTGCTACAATACGCCACATAACACAAGTACACAGGTCACCCCAAAGCAAGTAGAAATATGATGCAGTCATTGTCCATGCTGGCGTGAATGACCTGAGATGTACCTCCCCGGACTACATGAAAAGAGACATAGATGAGCTCTCCGATTATGTAGTCCAGGCCGGTATGACACTGACTGTGTGCAGCATCCTACCCTCACCAAGAATGATGCCACAGTACAAACACAGAATGATCAGCTTTAACAAGTGGCACAATTACTGGTGTCATTCCAAGGGGATCCAATGTCTGTCTGCTTGGGATGTCATGTTTGACAAGCCACGCTGCTGTGCCAGAGATGGCTTGCACCTGTTACCCCTGGGCATCTGGATATTGGAAATCCAGTTTTGGATTTCCACCCCCCACTCTTGAGTAAACTCTCAGTACAGGTTAGCCAGAGAGTCACCCAGCGACTCTCCTCAAGAGGAATCTTGATGAGTGGATGGGAGATGGTAGGTTTACCCTGGGTATCACTGTTATGTCATGGGTAGACGGAGGCACAGTATACTAACCATGACATATGTCATGGCAAACTCCAGTTACAATGTGTGTTGAAGGACAAACACACTCTCTGACTAGCATTAGAAATGGCCTAGGGCACATCGCTACTGTTTGCCAATGTCCACCTATGTTTTGGAATACACTACCAATGTTGGACAAGCCTGGTTTAAGTAGCCCATATCTGAACATAATGCAACATGGTCGTATGTGCACAACTGGCCCCTAAACAGTCTGTTGTGCTCACTATGAAAATTTAAAGCAGTGATAGGACTAAAGCCCAGGATACTGTCCGCCACAGTGAAAGTACTGAACCAGTACACTATATGGTACTACAGTGTTAGGTCAGTATGAAAGGATGTTGACAACTGCATGCAAAGTATCCCATGCAAACCCTGCAGGCACAGTATAATTCCTGTTGTGTTCAGACACGAAGCAGTTGGCCATTAAGTACACAACATGACACCCAATACATAACCATAAACGTGAGATATTGTTGAAGTTCACACTCATCCACAAATGTGATGGACTGCAGAGTTCAGCATATGGAAAACTCACACTGGGCATGCTCGCACACTTTGATAAATGAGACATATGTCAGACAACATGCCATGGAAAGGCTGAACTGGGCATGCTCACACACTTAGGCCATATCTCAGTTTAGCAGTTGGCCACACATATCTGGTATTTGTATGTGTTATTCCAGGAACCAACCACATTACAGCAATCTGCCCAGTGCACACAGTTAAATGACTACAGAGACATAAGTGATATAGTGGATCCCTCTCATATTCAAACATCTTCCACAGATACACAAGTTGTTCATAGAAACAGGGAATGCTATGGCAATAAAGACTTGCAAACAGTCTATCAGCAACAAATATTGTGCATCTGACAATTAAACATATGGGTGTAGAGGTCAATACCAGGCTGTTTGCCCTAGTGAATGAAAGCTTAGCCAGAGTGTGCTTGGCGTCTGCATCCCCAGTACAGTAGGCTACTATGCCACTGTAAAGTAGGTCACATAAGGCACCATTTGAGGCTAGTGTGCTGTGCCTCCGTCAAGCAGGGACACAGTGAAGATCCCAGGGGTTGAATTTGCTATGCCACATCCATGTTGTTGGTGTGTGCTGAAAGAGGGTTGTTGAAGACCTCTAACAGTAAGTGGGCATCAATAACAGACTGAGGGGAGCCTTATCTGCAGTGTCTGGACAATTTCACTGTCAACACGTTGGCATGATGATTATGAGGGATTGAAGTGTTGTGCCAGTACTGTTCAGTGATGTCCTCCCTCTATGGGCTACTGCTCTGCAATGTATTAGCTCTCTCCATCTGTTGGACAGCTCATATATGGCTGGTGTACACCTGACAGGGTGTCCTGTTGTGGAGGAGTCATGGGTATATTTGGGATAGCATGATCAATGCAAACCTTCCACATGCTCATAGAATGCAATTGTCAAGGATTATGCAGAGTGGCCCGTATACTCCCCCAGCATGGGTCCTTTGAAGTCTTCTAATGCGTCCATCTTGAATGTCATAACAGAGTTAGGTAGGGGTTTGATTCCTGCAAATGGTAAGTGTGTGTGGGGGTGGAAGTAGGGTGTGTGCAATTACATGTGTGAGAGAACTGACCCTTTTGGCAACCAGTACAACACACCAGCTGCTGCATATTCCAATCTCTACACAGAGATGATGTCAGCACCCTACAAGTACAGCAGAAGAGGGCAAATCTCCCAGTAATGCAAATAGCATGCTCTGCTACTGCGTCTCTCACTACTGTCATAGCACAGTTAGTTATGTCTTTGAATTCCACACATGCCACGTGTGTTTTTGTCACACAGAATGCCCATGTGTGTGGGTTGTTGTTCACAATAATGCATGACATCGATTAAACCAGTAATGGCAATGCACACAGATGATGTATGTGTGTGCCAAATACACATATATACCTGTGACCGTCAATAGTTCCCATGTCTGATGCCTGCCACATGTGAATACATGGTATTTGCACTGGATAACATTATGACTGTGGCTTTCTGTGTGGGTGCTGCATGTGGTATGTGTATATACAGTGTGAGTTGTATATGGTATCATCCTAGCAGCGAGGGATACACATCTGGTCTGGGGCATATAGTCTACATGTTGTTGATGAATAGATGCTGCATGTTTTCACCTGTTGTAGGAGTGGTAACAAGTTGTTCCATAGCAATGCAGTGACTACATGCTAGGAACCTTTCAGCCAGGGTGTTGTAGCTACAGTAATTCATCAGCATTCAGTAATACTTCAGCATTCTTGGTGAGGGTATGATGCCAACCAAGGTCAGGGTCATACCAGCCTGTGCCACATGCTCAGAGAGCCCTTCTATGCTCCCTATCATGTAGTCCAGGGAGGTACATCACAGGTCAGCCATAGTGGCATGGACAATGACTGAGTCATATGTGTCCATGCCTCTGACTGACCTGTATGCTTGTGTTATGTGGTGGACCATAGTGCCCCACGGGCATATCACTGTGACCTTCACCTTGTCCTGCCTGGTGAGTGGGACCTCACTGTACCGGACAATAAAGGTACCTAACACAACTGTAGCAAGTGTGTTGTCTAGCTGTACAGGCTGTGACTGTTTGGCACACAGGATTTGTGTGCTATGTGTTGCACGTGCTGTGTTCCGGCTTAACGTATACCTGTGTGCCAGCTGCAGAGGTGTCTGCTGCTCAGGCAGGATGCTATTCTGAGGCTCCACGAATGCCCCAGTGTGTTCATGTGTTTGGATTGCTGTCAGTGTAGGTCTACATCAGACTGGTATTGTAGTCACTGTAGTATTTCATGCCACCTGACAGGTTATGGCAGTACTGGGTTCAGAGTGCTTAGTCCCTAGTTTGGCTATGTGGTTGCATCTCATACATGTGTTGTATGTCCATGTGTAGGGGAGAGGGTTGACTGTGTACATGTGGCAGCTGTGACATTGCCACATGACTCAAATATTCCACACCTGTACCATAGAGGTGACTGACAAGTGACCTTTGCACATGCTACCATAGTATTGTGTTTGCCATGGTGATTAATAGCACATAGGGCCAATGGGGAACAAGGTACAGAAGGTGAGTATGTGAGGGTGTAGTGCCTGTGATTAGTTAGCACTGGCATATATGACTGCTCACGTGGTCAAATGCCAGGAAAGTCATATGCAATGTGTCACAGGCAACGTACATGCGAACAGGACAAACAGTGACGTTCTGTCAAGTGAGACATGGACATACATATAGTAAGCTATGCAGATGTCAATAGGAGTCCACAGAAGCTCTGTAAATCTGCATTGCAGGTGGGATCAGTGTTCCAGGGTAACTGCAAGCAAACATGCATGCAAACAAAGCTACAGTAAGCAGGGCTGCATGTAGTCCATTGTACAACAAACAAGCTGTACCACTTCCAGTAGGTAACAGTGCAAATATGCAGGCACTATACACATGTACATGGAAATACACAAGTCAGATGACCAGGGTCCAGTCTCAGTGCGCACAAGTGTACAGACCATGTACCGTCAGGATGTACAATAACCGGATGGAAACCCAGGTGCTCATACCTGCAGTAATACACATGTCAAATAACAGACACTGAGCCTTCACTCAGTGGTTCCATACTTAGTAGGATGTATGCTACCTGTCCTGCCACCACAGTATCCCTGACATTTATGGGGACTCTCCCTCCTGTGAAAGTTAGTTTTGTGTGTTGGGGCTGTCTAGCATGGTATAAGATGTGAGCTTGCAGTGCTAGGGTGCTCCCATGTGTCCTGTACGAGTCATGTAGTACTGCACACATATCAACATCCTCAAACATCTGCATTGCAGAGTCCAGTGTGGGCAACATGCCACTTGCAGTTTACATGTCCATCATTGCGTATCAATACTTTCATTACCTTATTCCCTGTGCTACCTATGTATGTGGCCTTCTGTTGACATCCTTACCACCAGTATGCAAAGATGTGCAGATGATACACTATGGTACTTACCATGGGTGTAGAAAACAGTACAAGACAATCATACCCTTACTGCATCAGGCATGCTGGGATATACCCACAATTATATCAGCACACAGTACTGTTAACAACATGATACTATTACTACACGTCTATGTAGTCACCCTGTGCATCAACAACATGTTAACCTGTACGTGCACTAATGTTACAGATTGCAGGAGGTGGCACAGTTTCATCATATGCACAGGGTGTGAACTTGGTATGCCTGAGTCTGCCACTGATACCACCAATTGACATGTATGTGTATGTGTGTTGGTAAGGGACAGCAGTACAAGGTGGGGCAATGTTGATGCAGTGTGTGCGTGTATGCAGTAGCCCTAGGTGTTGTCAATTCGCATGTGTGTATGGATGCACACAGTTCCACCTCCTGGCTGCCATATACCGGTGTTTGTGGACAGCCACAGACTGTACCTGCCAGGTCATACAGATCAGTGTCTCTGGCCATGGACACGGTACCTGTGCCTTGCAGGGGTGCTACAGACCATATCCGGTACCAATCCAGACTGGGTACTGTCATCAGAAGCAGGTGTTCATTGACTGGACACAGATCCCTGTTGGGCCTGTCCAGAGCCACATGCACGTGGTCTCCTGGGGCGGTCTGATGACAGCACAGACCCAGCATTGCTGGGGCTGCTGCTGGCACTATGGGGGCGGCCACGGCCCTGTTGTCATCCACGATGACTGCCAGCTACTGCTGTTGCTGGCATACACCCACGTCGACGTCTCAACCATCCACCGTTGCCCTGGCTCATGGACATGTAGTTGTGGAACTGATCTAATATGTCCCCACAATGTCTGTCTATGACATCGGTGAAATTACGGATGGCAGCCGCAATGTCACGCATACTGTCAGTCATGGCTGTGCGACATGCTGTCAGCTCCCTCAGATCCTGTCTGGTGTACCATTCCATACATGACTGGACCTGCATGACAGCCCGAAACATAGCTGAGGTTGTAAGACCTCTGTGGGCACGTCTGACAGGGACAGTACACCCACGGATGCTCCCACGAGAACCCCTGGACATCTGTCTGTGTGGTACCATCTCAGGGCCATGCCCATGGCTGCTGTTTGGGGAAGCATGTGCCACAGATACCACATTACCCTGGACAATGCCCACTGTATCCTGTCCATCACTTAGGGACATTGGTGACAAAGGGTGTATTGGCAGGATGACTGTACACATTGATGGGGTTGACAGCTGTGTACTGTCAATTGGCTGACCAATGATGGACCCTGGCACACCTTCCTGTGCCATTACACAGATGCCATCATTATCAGTACCCGTGGCACCTGATTCAGGTTCCCTGCTGCACCAGAGCAGCACCAGAACCTGTGGGAGGGAAACAGGAAACACAGTTTACAATGTCTACACAATGTTACCAGTGATGCACACATGCACACATGCACACATGCACAGGTGCACACGTGCACACATGTACACATGCACACATGCACAGGTGCACACATGCACAGGTGCACACGGGCACACATGCACACATGCACACATGCACAGGTGCACACATGCACACATGCACAGGTGCACACATGCACACATGCACAGGTGCATACATGCACAGGTGCACGCATGCACACATGCACGCATGCACAGGTGCACACATGCACACATGCACACATGCACAGGTGCACACATGCACACATGCACACATGCACACATGCACAGGTGCACATGCACACATGCACAGGTGCACACATGCACACATGCACAGGTGCACACATGCACACATGCACAGGTGCACACATGCACACATGCACAGGTGCACACATGCACACATGCACACATGCACACATGTGCACATGCACACATGCACACATGCACAGGTGCACACATGCACACATGCACACATGCACACATGCACACATGCACAGGTGCACACATGCACACAGTTGCACACTTGCACACAGTTGCACACTTGCCCACTACTCAGTATGCGAGATATCAACACACAGACACAGACACACCTGCATGCATACACAGAGCACTACTAAGTGAGCCTAATATTACTATTACTATCAAGACTATTAAATGTATTGTTAATACACACTCACCAGCATGGATAGGCTGCATTGCTGTTACACTGGAGGGACCTGCAGAAGTGAGGAAATTAATGTCAGTGGGCACAACTGTGCCATTGTTACTGAGTATGATACAGGTCAGTAGTACAACAGTTGCCTTTCACAGGTCAGCTGCTGATATTGAGAATATCACATTTGCACATTAAATACTATGATGACAGCTACAAACCAAGGACACACCTCACACATGCATTAACTACCAGTGTACACAACAGTCAACTATACATATGGCATATTACCTGCACGCTCGTAGTCTTGGTGCTGTGTGGCTCCAGCCTCCATCATAATGCAGGTCTGCTGCTGTTGTTGTTGTTGGCGGGCTGCAGCCACAACACTTATGAGTAGTCCCTCCAGTCTGGTGAGTGGGGGATGTGTAGCCACCCCACCACCTGTGGCAACCTGTTGCCTGTGGATATCCAATGCACGCTGACAGACATTTCTGATTAAATCACTGCAGTGATGTCGTACCTGCTCATATGTCCTATTATGTGTGCCTATGTCATTCACCCGACGGACCAGGTCTTGCCACAGTGCAGCCCTCTCCTGCTGATTCTGGCTGGTGTGGGAAAAGAGTATTGCATAATCCCGCACCAGGCTCTAGTGTATTTCCTCATCCTCAGCTGCAGAGTATGCTGGATTGCGCTGGTGAGCCATGGTCCTGAAAAAGGAAATAACATGATATCAGCAAAATATGTCAGCAGAATTTGGCACACATACTACACATGCTACTCGACTGTTGTGATACAACATATCTCATATATATAGCATCTGTCTGTCTATTGGTGGATACACATGTAAATGGCCAGGTATCAGTGCTCAGCCAACAACTGTGCAACAGTACCTGGCAAACTCCATACGACATACTACCAAACCCCAGTAGTCAGAACACTGATTCAGGTCCAAAGCACCTCCTCACTCTGGGGGTTTGTACTGAGGTACTGTATGGGGTACATCATCAACTACTGTGATCTGACCACAAACTAATTGCCCTGGATATACATATCCCACCTCCACCACCAGCACAAACGACTACAGGGAATAACATTTCAAATGCAAACTTTACACTTCGTAACACTGAGATGGTATCCTTTAAGCCCACTGGGCCAGTGGAAGACACAATCCACAATGCTGACTCCTTCACAAATGATTTCTACGGACATCTCCGAGAATGCATGGATCATGCAATCCCATATAAGACCAAGACACTCTCCACAAAGGGAAAGCATCCTGTCTGGTGGACCCCAACAATAGACAGATTGTATAACAAAAGTTGGAAGCTACTGCAAGACAGAGCATAATTCCATAAAGGGAAGGCATGTCTGATCAGCACTAGTAAAGAGCTATTTTCTCTCATGCAAACATCCATGGGCAACTTTGAGAGGGAAATCACCGGGGACACTACAGATAACCACAAGGCCTTCTTCAGTTATGTTAGAAACCTGGTCAGAAGCCCTCCAATATGCTCATAGTTAGTACACAACAACAAATAATTCACTGAACCCACAGATATTGGCAACATTGTGGCAGACAGGTTCAGTGCAAGTTTCCCCCCTCCCTCTCCCCCAAACTAAGGCATACTTATCCCAGCTGAATGCAACCTCCCTGTCATCACAGATGTCCAGGTGAGAGCCGTCCTCAGAAAAGCAGAAAAGACAGCATCAATGGGATCTGATGGTATCCCCGGTTGCATGCTACATGAACTCCAAGAGGAGCTAAACACACATATAGAAGTGCTATGTAACAATAGCCTGACTACAAGATATGTACCTGTACACTGGCGTACAGCAGCAGTGGTTCCACTCCACGAAGGAGGCACCTCTACATACCAATACAATACAACACAATGCAATACATTACAATACAATACAATACAATATGCTATTGCCCCTGGGACTACAGCAGCATACTGTTCTGCTGCCCTGACCATTGTGACACATGTGATGTGATGACTTGCTCCTGTCAAACAGTTACACAGGGTGACTCATATGGCATATTACCTATATGACTAACATTCAGCAGGGGTATGTGTGACATGTACTCATGGGGAGTCTTGCTTCTTAATGCTGTGTGTTTATTGCAGGGTATGTCTTATCAGTGGGTAGGAACCTGTACCTCTGCCATGTGCTCTCTACTGCGGTGTCAAGGATGACACACAGCAGTCATTTAGGTTGTGGATGGTGTGAGGTGTTACTATGGTTGTTAGACATCTGTCATGGGTGTGACATAAGTATGTAAATCCAGGAGTGGTAACCTCTATGTGGGTAGTATGTGTGTACTCTGTGGTGTTGTCGGTCACTGTGCATTGATAATGTGTTTGAGTGCATTGTCACAGTGTTGTACATGTCACTGTGTCCTTCTCCATATCTGTAGCTGTCATGTGAGGTACTTACCATGGCAGCCATTGTGTGGTGTGGAGGGGTACACTGACCTACATGTCCATAGCTGACACACCATGTCTGCTGACACATACCATGTGCAGGTATTCCAGGAATAGTGTGCCACTGTGACTATCACTGGGGGGACTATTGTACACATTTATGACCCTGTTCATCCCTGACACATGCAGTGGTAGGCAGCCAATCACATATCTGGTGGTTACTGGTGTAGGTGATTTGAAATGGGGTATGGTACTCCAGTTTCGACACTGGTGTTCACTCCATGCCTTTGTCACCAGGCACCTGTTGCAATACATCTGTACACATGTGCCTCACTCAGAATATATATAGATCTCTCTCTCTCTCTCTCTCTCTCTCTATATATATATATATATATATATATGTCTGTATACATATACACATATATATATATCGATGTACATATATTGCTATAGATATGGAGAGTGGGGGGGAGTGTGACAGAGAGGGGTGAGAGTGACAGAGGGGGTGGGACAGGGGGAGTGTGAGATCGTCATATACAGTCATATCTGTAGTTAGTCAGATCTGTCTATGTATATGTATCTACATATATCTATATCTGTATGTGTGTATTACATATATATGTTTCTACAGGTTTACTATCAAATATTGACTACTTTTCGATGGGACTTTGTATAATCGAGCATATGGTCGGAAACACAAATGTCGAAGACAGTATAATCATTGATCGACGGTTTTACCATGGGTCGAGGTAGGTGTACAGTATAATACCCTACTACAAACATCCTCCCTACCTCGACCCATGGTAAAACCGTTCCTCGATTGATTATACCGCCTTCGACATTTGTGTTTCTGACCATATGCATTCGACTAGTGACGCCTATTCTGATAGTAAACTGTTTCTACATATTCTATCTGTCTACATCTGTCTATGTATTCCTACATCCCTCTCTATGTATGTATACATATATGCATATTATATATATATATATATATATATATATATATATATATATATATATATATATATATATATATATATATATATATATATATATATATATATATATATATATATATATATATATATATATATACATACATACATACATACATATATTGACATACATACGTATCCATATGATAGATAGGTATATCAACATGTTTGTTTACAAAACTGTATACACACGCTAACATACTGCTAAACATACATAACTGTGAAACCTACTTTGTACATTGCACTACAACCTACATTCAACCTACATTGATATGTGCACATAGATGCCCTCACATACATATGTATGTACAGCCTTCACTGATAGTTGCTGTATGTCCCCTGCCCTATGCACATCTTCATATACATATGGATACAGACCAATGACACATATGGAGGGTGCACAGTATGTAGACTTTTAAAGTATGACTTTACATTACCTGTATTTGTCACAGCTGCTTGCGTTGCCATTTGGTTTGGTGTCCTGCTGCTGCTCCAGTTGGCAGATGTCAGCTTTCTAGCAGGTTTTGATGAGTGTTTTTGTTTGTGTATGTTTTTTCTCTCTCTATCTCTCTCTCTCTCTCTCTCTCTCTCTCTCCCTACCTCCAGAGGGTGCAATGAAAGTATTGCATGTGTGGACTGGGAGTACAGCATGCTTTTGTAGGTATCTGCATATGTCCATGTGATGGGCTCTGCACCAATCGTTAGCCAGCATTTGCTAATTGCATGCAGCCAGTTGTGTACTGATTGCAGTTCTCACTGTGATTCCAGGGCAGTGCTATAAAAGGTATGTGAGATAGGCATAGCCCTTTCAGAGTTTAAGGGCAGGGACCATGCTGGTATGCTGTGGACACTGTTCTGTGAGTGTAAAGGTTAGTATCTCTCTCATATTTCTGGCTGTGTTGTAGATTAATATTTCTCCATTCATTTCTCCAGTTTCCTGTACTAAGTGTGTATGTACACTGACACCTAAGACTACTACTACTGTTAATGTGGGTGTGTGTGCTTTCCTGTGGGACATGTGGTGTAACTGGTATATAGCAGTGGCTCTTGCACTTTGTTGCTATGGCTTCAATATTTGCCCTTTGCATTCACTACTTGTATGCCTGCTAGGTGTCTTGACTGTAGTGTTTTGCTGTGGCTTTCCTATTTTCCATGTACATTCACACCTTGGAATGCTTGCTATATCTGCTAGGGTGTTACTGCATGCAGTGTGGTCTGGCCATGGTGTGGGCCTTGACATCTATTAGGGTATTTGAGTATGCTGCTGAGCAGGCCCCAGAGACTTTCAGGTGCATCTTTTATCTGCCTCATGGAATGGTACATATCAGTGGGGTACACCCATTAAATTGCCTGGTATTCTGCAGTTGTGACTGTGGGTTAGCATGAGCATATGTATTACTACACTATTTCTAACGTGCAAGTGGTGCATACTTTCAGTACTTCGTAGTTACCATTGCATGTGTTGTAACACCTTTCTGCCTACTGTTTGTACATTTCACAGGGAGTCTGCGGGGCATCCCTGTAACTCAGTCACTGTTGCTATGTTTAAGCTCTTAACTATTCAAATATGGCAGTGTCAGACCTCTCAAGTGTACAGATATTTGCAGGATGTCCACATTTTTGCCTCATATTTTGGTCCATATCTCATAAACAGCTTTTTCTGGCAAATCACTCTGGGCTCAAGTCAGACTATAGTGACAAACATTTCAGTTTCAGACTTCATACCCTTCCAAACATCCAACATAATGCAAAACCTGTTACTCCCTCAACTGTCTAAGTTTGTTGGAGCAATATTTGGAATGTGTCCCTGTTTTTGGGCCTTTGCTCCACATTTTTTATTACTTAGTCCGGATGTGTTGCTGTAAGAGGTTGTGGGGTATGGGCAGTGATTATCCTGCTGTGAGTATGTGTGTGGCTTGCAAGGTGCTATAGTGACATTATTACCTAATAGCTACCAACTAGCATGGCTGTTTCTGTTCACACAGTACTATTCTAGAAATCCACTACATTTGACAGTAAATATACATGACATGCTTTGTGTACTACACATCCTATATTCCCTTTACATTCATTCCTACTATTACATGATATATTCATTGTAGCACAATGTTCTTATATAACAGTCATGGCTTAGTGGTAAGTCAGGCAGACTACTGTTTCCAAGGTCCTGGGTTCGGGACTGACAGTGGGATTTTATTTTGCTTTTGAGCAGACTACAGGCCTTGTCATTCAGAGTGACTAAGGCACTTTTAAGCAGTTGTAACCGGGTTAGCGCTGGTTTGAGCGGAGATCACGCATGCGCACTGGGGTTCAGCTCCGCGCACACCCGCTTCCATCTGCTTAAAAGTGCTTACTCTTGCACACACCCGCGCTATTTTCTTTGAAAGAAATGAAAATGGGGAGACAGGAAAGTGGTGGAAAAGGGGTCACAAAGAGGGTAAGACAGTAGGGAAACAAGCTCGGGTTTTGCAGGAGAGATGTAGGTAAGGCCCATAACTGCCCATTTCTTCATCAGCAACAGCTGTGCATATGTTTGTAATTTGGTGTGACATTTGAAACCTTCCACCCCTGAGAGAAGTGTAAGGACAACAATAATACTTGTACAGCCAATTGTAATTGACAGTTTCCATGTCCAGCAGACATGTGTGCGAAATGGACAGCTATGTATGGGGCATAATGTTTTTGTGGGTACAGAGTGCCCTTTTTTTTTTTCAGGTGAGAGTGGTATGTCAGGTACAGGAAGTCGGTATAGCTGGGGAGGTAGGTTGGGTAGGTTAACAGACAAGACAAACAAGACGCATACAGGGGCGGTGTATGACACATGTATGCAATTTTTTTGCTGTCTTTTGGAATTATTAATTAAATTTCAGTTTTTTATGGGTCATGTTTTGCTAGCTTTCCTTTTTCTCACATGTGGGGGGGTTACACAATTGACGGGGACGGATGTTTGGATATCTAGAGCCCATGAGCCCACAGATGGCAACAGTGGAACTGATATCCCCACCCATGGGCAGTTGCCACTGTGCCTTCACTGCCCAGGACGGGGCTGTGCTGGGGGCTGTGTAGGCTGGGCAGCAGTCACGCCCATTAGTTGTGCCACCCGTGCCTCAAGCTGGCGTAGGGATCCAAGAACAGCATCCCAGATCTCCCTATGCACCACAGTCCGGACATTACAGAGGGTGAGTGGATGTTCTCCTCCAGCCACACTTGCAGAGGGGGGACGAGCCCCATCCCCTGCAGCGCTTCCACCCACAGGTGGCACAGGGCCACCGGAGGAGGGTCCAGCCTGGGCACTACTGCCAGGTGCACTCGCCAGCTGAGGAGGGAGAGGTGGGTCCGCTGGAACCCACCTTCCCTGTCGTCCTATGTTTTGCATTATGTCATGACAGTTTGGGTTAGTAACGTACAATACCATTCACAATTAGTTGTAACAGCATGCATTAGTATTCCCATTAACCAAACACCCAGATATTCAAACCATTGAACAGCAAGCATAACACATGCATATTTTGAACAGCAATACACAGTCCAACAACATGCAGGGTTGATTGATGGCAACAGGCCATCAGGTTTGGATGTATGAACAGGGCAGATGCATCAACGTACATGCAAATATGTATGAACCAAAAGGACAAATGTCCAGGGGTGTTAATTGTGATTGCACATACCAATTTCACATGGAATGGATTATATGTGGTTATAGGGTAGGGTGAAGAAAATTTAATTAACAACTTCAAATACCAGTACATATGCTGCACATTTCTAATAGCTGCAGATATATACATACTACAGTTCTGCCTACAGTTTCCTATGTGATAACTACTTCAAGTTGGTCATAGGAATGTTACTGCTACATCAATATACATTTTCATTTTTATTCATACACATTCATATCTGGCTCTTTTCAGCTACATCATCCTGCTAAATTTGCTTTATATAGCTATAGACAACTGTGGATGTTTGGTATTTCAGACAACCATAGTATCTGCATATTGCAGACTGAGAGCAACATATCCAGGTTTTGGGACACACATTCCAGCTGCAGTACGGTTTTCAACATGTTACTGTTTGGTTCTGCCTGTCACATTCATTTCATTCTGTACTGACTGCAGTATACTTTATTCAGGAGTTATTAATACTTTATTGGTGGATTCATAACTCTTTCTCACACTCTCTCACTTGTTTTATTTTTACAATTCAGGATGGTACTTAATTCTAGGCTTTATTGACATGTTTTACCTGTAGTTATAACAATCCTTTCCAACAGTTTCACTTCTGTCATGCTTCTGTATTTCAACAGAGATATATTTCACACATGTGTTTTACTCAGCTTCTGCAGCTGTACTTTTCAGCCTGCTGCAGATTATATACTATTATATTACAGGTGGGACATCTTTATTTCAGACTTGTTTAATTTTTATGTTTGGATTACAGTCTGCATCACACTTTTGTAATCAAGCAATACTTGCAAACCCTCTTACACTGTTACTTGCACATTTTATTAATTAGTGACTACACTGCACTCTTTTGCTAACTGTCATACTTATATATTTATTTACAGTTACAGGGAGAGAATTGCTGACCTGCCTGGTGGCGCAACCATGCCAGCCTATCGCCATAGGCTCTACGGTTTGCAGAACGGACACCTGCAGCTGTAATATAAATAAAGTAATATTGGAATACACATCTCCATAATATCAGCTAGGTTAATTTCTTACATAAATAATTACATGTAACTTACTCAGTAGTGGGGCATTGGGCATTTGCTGGGCCTCCTGGATCCAACGGTTCAGTTGGTCCTGCTTCCATCTCTTCAGGTCCGCATGGTGGTGACGGACCTGCTCACCAGTCCTTGGTATCCCTGTGGCACTGGTGAGATCATGAGCCAACCGGTCCCACGCCTCAGCCCTATATGCTCCCCACGGGACCTGGCCCTGCATGAGTTGGGCCTCATGATTGTGGACAAGGAACCAAACCATATATTTGGACTCCTCGACACCCCACCTCTGTGCTCGGAAGCAACTACCCTCACCTACACCTGACATTCTGGCTGCAAGTCGGTTCTACAATTGGTTATGCTGTGTATTCCCGCCTATGAGGCTTATATATGCCATTTTTCCCGCACTTATCTGTAATTGGCAATTTTGCTTTGTCATGCTCCTCTTTCTATTCATTCCTATATATATGCTATTACTGCATTTCTAAGTGCAACTGTCATGGCTTAGTGGTTCAGTACCTTGACTATGGTGCATGGTATCCTGGGTTCGAATCTGGTCACTGCTTTTTATATTTTATGACTATCTACACAGGCTAGGAGGTGTGTCTGTGTAAAGGCAGTTTTGTTATAGCTTGCTCAATGTTGCCCGTCGGTTAGCTTGTTGGCGCGGCACGCAGCTCAGCACAAATGGGTTACGCTGGTTTACGCGTCATTTGGCTGTCAGCATGCATATTACGCTCAGCTCAGCTATGGGCACACAGTTTCAGCGTGTTAAAATGCTGCTCAACCCTGGGCACTCATTTTACACCTGTTAAACCACTGCTCACCTACGGGCACTCATTTTATACCTGTTAAAACACTGCTCACCTACAGGCAGATGTACTCAACTTGTTAGACTGTAGCTCAGCTATAGGCACATCTGACATATTTTTTTTTTTTATTATGTCACATTTCTTCAAAATACATAGCCCATTTCATTACATTTTACATAAAATATAATTTTATATGTGTACATATATGTCAGGGACTTGTTTCGTGCTTATTTCACTAAAAATAAAAATTGATGTTGTGGGGGCTCGAACCATGACTGCCTGCTCTTCAGCCGACGTTTCTACTGTTACACTATTGCTTTTTGGCTTACTTTGCATATTTAGTTCTTATATGCTTTTCCACTGACTGCTAACTATGGCTAAGCTACGGGCACGACCGCGCAAACGAGAGCACTCACGGGCAAATATCTTTACAATTTAAAAAAAAATTATAAGATGTTCATTTCTACATTTTATGCTCGTAGTCTGTGGGGGCATGTGTTGCATTGTGTTTATTCACATTTACACAGACTCTGTCGTGGGGGTTTACTTTCGGGACTTTTACTCTTCTGGGGGCATGTCCGTTTGCAGGGCTCGGCCTACGGACACGCCCCCTACTGTCTTCCACGGACCGTGTTAGCCTTAGGTGTGATTCAGCATGCCCTCATGCATATGCATGACATGCTGATGTCACACCGTTTAACTGCAGCCTCCGTGTAAGCCTTGTAACTCTTACACGGAGGCTTTGTGAATCCTGCCCAACATCTTAACCAATCCTGGTCTTGCACATGCTCATCTCAAGGTTGAGACTTTGTGTTCACTGTTTGATAATCTCGAAATACTCTCCTTAAACATAATACTCTCAACCTCTCATATAGTATGTGTGTGTGTGTATACATATATATATATATATATATATATATATATATATATAAATGCACACACACACACACACACACACACACACACACACACACACACACACACACACACACACACGTGTGTGTGCAGATATATAGATGATATATGATTATAAGGAAAATGAAAATGATAAAAGACTACAGTAATATATTTACACTTGTAGCTCCTAGACATGCACTGCCCCCAGACAGGCTATATTAGCCTCCTGTGCACACATGTAATGCCTGGTTATAAGGAAATTAAAGAAATAATGACCAAGCTGTTGCTAGCTTCATACAAGCTATACTGGCATTCTAAGTACTCCTCCTAGCAGGGCAAATTTTAGAAAAGGTGGGGCCCAGAGCAGAAGCTAGGGATGGGTATCCCCTACTAAACCTGCCTCAAAATCTCCTTATACCACTGGAGTTTGATCCCCAGCAGCTCCAAGAATTTAGATGTTCTATGATACATATTACATTTTATTTTTGAAATATATTTACTTGTTAGCTGTTCTTTTTATTTCTATCAAGAAGAGTTACATATATGCCCAAATACTGTGTGCAGCCATAGATAAAACTGATATTTTTTTACATAAGCAACAAGCATGCTAACACTGCCACTGCCAAGTGAAATTTGTCAGACACACACACACACACACACACACACACACACACACACACACACACACACACACACACACACACACACACACACATTCATTTTCTGCAATATTAGTTATCAGTAGGCAAATTGGAGTAAATCAAATTCACCTTCATATCTTTAGGGTGCAGGAGGAAATCAGATCACCTGGTTAAAACGGTTTACTATCAAAACGTTGATGATGGGTTCATTGAACACGGAAATGATGAATGGCAGTTGGCCGATGTCTGCGTTGCTGAATGTTGGGAGAGTGAGAGTACATATCAACGAATGCAACTGTGCATTCACTGATATGTACTCAATGTTATGCATAGAGATCGAGGTGCAGTGCAGATTGGGAAATGTATCCCTTTCCTCACTGTAGTATGATCTCGAAGTTGGAATATATAGTTTGCAGGGGGTGTGGGGGGTGCACGGGGGCTTGCCCCCTGCTAAAACGTGAATGCCAGTGTAGGAGTTTAACTTACATTTGAACCTACACTGACGTCAGTATTCGGCACACATCGAATCTGCTGAATTTGTTGAACAGATTCAACATTTATGCCTAATTAGTATTCAGGAATTGGCATTTTTCATTCAATGTTATGGACTATTTTTGTGTGTATTTTGGGTTTTTGATAGTAAACTGGTTAAAACCCACACAGAGACAGAGTGGGTATACTGTAAACACACAAAAGGAATCACAGCCAAGAACTCAACCAGAGAACCAAGCTCTGTGAGATGGCAATGCTACTTAGTGTGACAAAGCTCAAGTGCTAGCGCAGGCATTGTGCACAAACCATGAAAGATAGCCACTTGTTGTGTACAATGCAGATATTTGGTGATGGAAACTGAATAAAATTATGGCCAATCTATTACTCTGAGATGCACTTTAATTCCCTCACAATCATTTTCATATAGCCACTTAGATTACACATCTCTCAGATATGAGATAAAAAAACTTGCTTCACACAAATAAACACTAGTTCTTCAGAGCCAAACTAGCGATTAAGTTGATCCCAACACCATCATTAACCATTTTCACCCACAAATTGCTCAACAATTGCAGACACTTTGTTGACTGTCCTCACCTTAGATGGCTGAGTGTCCATAAAAATAATGACTTAAACATTGTTTCTCAAAAACTGTAGCCATAGTAAAGTATTCCAACTTGCTTCACTTGAATAGACATTATTCTACTGTTTTCTTGAGCCAGTGACAACAGGGTCAGTCAAATAGACTGTCAGCCACAGACAATCCCTTTACCCAGAAATTATTGCCCCTTTATTGACAATTTTCTTCAGATATTTGATTTTAATGAAATAAAAATTGGCACACACACACACACACACACACACACACACACACACACACACACACACACACACACACACACACACACAGACACACACACACAGACACACACACACAGACACACACATGCACACACACACACACACACACACACACACACACACACACACACACACACACACACACACACGCATGCACATACTTCAGTCAATTACAGTCACTTGTATGACTATATATACAGATGTATGACTGTGACCAGCTGAATGAATAAATATATAAATGGTCACAGAGATGTATTTCATTTAATTTCATACACTAGTGTCAGTCGTGCAACCAGTAACACATTTGCCTTTGGTGCTGGAAGATCAGCAAGCTGTGGTTTCTATTTCTACTTCAGATGACTAGATTACTGACACTGCAGTGCAGCATTAGGGGAGGGGCTGCCCTCCTGAGTGTGGACTCCTTTGAATGAGACATTAAACTGAGGTCTTGTCTGCTTGAGTTGGTGGTAGGTAGATGCAAAAGATCCCATAGCACCTAATAAAAAGAGTAGGGAAGTTCTCCCATGACCTGGCAAATTTCCTCTAGTCAAATAAATGCTACCTCAGGTGTTCCCTGAAAAGAAGCCACTAGCCTAGTGGGACTAACCTGGTAAACAAAAAGAAAAGTAAAAAAAAAAACCCTAACATTTTCAGCTCACTGTTGTCAGAAGCATATAGTGCAACTCACTGCGACTGTAGAAAACAGGACTGTTATGTTTAGCAGACAGATGAATGGAGGTTGCCCCTTACTCTATGTTTCCTGACATTTGATTATTAAATCATTTTGTAGTTCTACAGTTGGCCATCGGTGACATTTAATATGATTTGAAATTATATTTTTGTTAAACTAATATATTTTAATTTACAGAGCATATGGACCAGTTTCAGAGCACCCTTAGTGTCACAGGTACAAGCAAAATAATGTTAACTATAATACAAAGCAAGAAGAAATGTTAATAGTGAGGAAGTACAAACATCCAGCTGAATTATTTCTAAGCACAATGCTTTCTCCAAGGTTGTACACTGAGGCCCATTGGAGAACTTAGTTTATATTTACTGTTTTCCCTCTGCTTGATAGGAGTTGTTACATTGTTTTTTACTTGCATTCTGATATAGTTGCAGAATTGTAAAGTTTTTATGAATTCAGATTTTGAGAAATGTGTGATGTATTTGTTGTGAGAGTACTGGTGATTTATTCAAAATAATGCCTTTTGATCACACAATTACATTTTACATTTACCATTCTTCCCACATCTCCTCTCTTCAAAACAAAGGCTTTACCTAACAGCTAACTGTAGCTAAGTAGACATTACTGGTACCACAATATAACATTTACACTGAAACTAGTAGAGGTATGCATTATATTTAAATCTGTACATCACACAAAATCTAGAAGACAAACTGTTACCTTACTAAAATAATATGCTGTGATTTTACTGCCATTCTAATACAGAAAGAAAGAGAAAAAAGTTTCACATAAAAGTATAAACACATAAATCAACATGCATTGAACTTGATGCTAATTATAATGTTAATAAAAAAGCTTCATATTATGTTAATCCAGTTTAAGTATGATTCTGCAGCACAACTGAAAAGTCTTCCAGATTTTCTTCTGTACAAATACTCATACTGTGGCAATAGGCTAAAGGTGTTATGTTATAATTCTAAACTACACTTGAAATATATTCCGGAAAATTAATGTCATAGGGAATGACAAATTCAAACGGCATCAAAAAAGAATGCATTGAGGTTAAGTCCTCATCAGCCTCTGAAGCATTAAGGGATGCAAATCATCTTGGCTGTCCTTTTTTAGCAGTTGCAAATGTGCACTGAACAGCGCTATGTGTGATGTTCTGTCAAATATGTGATATTGTCATATGGAAAGCAGGTTATTTTGAGCCCTCTTAGAAGTTGTCTTTTTTGTTGAATTATTCCTCACTATCTCAGAATCAAGATTGCTCATTCATCACACTTTTCTGTTTTGGATGAGAACAAGTTCAACACCCCCTGTAGTGATCACTGCATGGGACTTCCCCATTGATAAAAGATCCATTAGCTTATGGAAGAGCTGTGCAAGTCAATGGGCTGGTTAGAAAGTGCAACAAAGAACAACAGAAGTGCCACTTTTGTCTGCTACATTGATACCACCCCCTGCTTAGGACTGGAAAACTCTTGCAGTCTCATTATGTCTTAGATTATGATCCTACAAAGTTTGTTCAACTGGTAGATATTTAAAAATACAAAATGATTAGTATATTCTACTTTTTTAACTAAAAATAGTCATTTCTGTAAGCATTTTCTAAATGTATGCATAGTTTGCTAACTTGGCACACTTTTACATATATATTTAGCAAAATATTTAAGTATCTCCATACTGAAATAACTGCAGCCTTACTCTTAAAAAAGAAATATTTAACTATAACTGTTGACTACCACTATACTTTTTGTGAAGGAGTTACTATTTTTTTCCTGAAAGAATTGATGGTGTGATTACATTATATTCTGCTTGGACCAACACAAAGCTGTTTTCTCTTATCTTTCTGGCGTGCATTAGCTCTCCACCTTCCCTGACAGTGATGATGTTACTTTCTGGTTGACTAAATGACACTTCAGTCCTTTTGTGACAGTAGTGTACATGAAGGTAGCGCAACAGTGTAGCCAGTGCCATGCCAAGAGCTGCTGAGCAGCCCAACAAAATGCCAAGTTGAGAAGCACCAAGTCCATGCCCTTTGTTAGAACTATCTTGCCCTTTAACCTTGATGCCACCCTCACGGACAGGCAGAGTTACCAATGGGGATATATTCCTGTAGACTCCTCCTGTCTTCGCTTTTGAGTCGGTATGTTCAACATGATGCAGAAAGTTAGCGGCAGCTACCTGAGATCCAGAATGCTTCAGGAGAAGCTCCTTTGAAGTCGAGTGAAGGCTGTGAGGGGAAACAACGGCACTGTTTCCTTCTAAATTCTGCTTTGTGGTTTCTTCAACCGGAATCTGTGTCAGTTCCACAGTCTTAGAATAAGTTGACAGTCTGACAGATGGCACTGTATTAGTATTCCGACCAGAACTTGGAGTGATGTCCTGGTAAAATGAAAAAGGCAGGGTGTTAATACTCTACAGATAATAATATTTGTAAGTAGCAGGCAGTTTGAGTAATGTATCCTTAGTACAAATATCTAAAAGAAGAATGAAATTAATATTGTCACAAAGAAGTACAGAACTCTTAGCAAAAAAATACCAAATAACAGCTTATTTAGTTTGTCCATTTCTATGTTTTATTTGATGCTATGGACATGCTTGATTACAGGAAACCATGCTGCTATTTTCTTATATATTTTTGTTATAATTTATGGAATTATTGCACAGAGGGTTAAAGCTCTTTGCTCGCTTTATGCCAACTGTATGTTCTAGAAGGCTACCCCAACTTGTATATCACCATTTATGAAGAAGTGTTTTTAACACTCCTCTTAAAATTCTACTTTAATCATTTCAAAGTCCTGTGCTTTAGTCATTCTTTTTGCTTTTTTAAGATACTTCATGACTGCAGTTCCATTACCATCATGATGTACTTACAGGTCTCGGACATTTCCTCACTAACTCCTACTGTCACTCTCTGTTTTGGCATTTCTTCTCTTCTCTTCTTTAGCTGTAATTAGCTGTCATACACTCTACCTGTCCTACACTAATGTTATGGCAGCATCCACACTGGGGTTTATTTTAGGTCCTAATGTGACTATAAAAATGCATCCTCTGATGTAGGATTTGAGACTCTACCTGGGGTTGTAAAATGAATGATACCATAATAGTCCCCCCTTCCTGATCATGATTTCATTTTTAGGGTTACCACTTTTTAGATGCCCAAAGTGAGACATTTCTTAATTAAATAAACTGGAATTCAGAACCAAAGCATGGCAGAACAAATGTAATCACTCCACAAGGAATAATAGCTCCATAATGTTTTATTTATTCTAAAAATACTGCATACATGGTGGTTACAAGCTGGTAAACCACTTCCAACATCTATGATGTCTTCATCAGTACCTTAACTGAGTAGCCAATAACAGGTGATTTATATGCATCCCTATTAGTGACTTGCATCTCATTAAGGTCTTGAAATATAGTATGAGAGTTGTTTGCATATTTCGAGAATACTTTGAATTTTTCTCCTAAAATATTAGGACATTTGTCTTTTTTGCAGGACATAACTGCCAAAAATAAGGACTACATTGCAAACTTTTGATTTCATTGCAGTGGTGAGTTGACTGGAAGCCACCTCTCCCCTCCTTATGGGTGAACTGGCATCAGCTGTTCTTCCATCACTTCCATCAGTACCTGAACTTTGGGTAGCTGGATTATAATTAGAGATTAATCTCTCTGTGCCTCACTGTCAGGCCCTGTTAGTGAAAGCATTTGAGCAGCACACATCCATCCTCTTCTGTAGTATCTTCTTCCTTTTAAATGGTTAGCATCAAACTTCATGTAGGATTGTTAAAGCAGGCCTTGCTTTATGGCAGTAGAATTTCACAGAAGCATTTCTGTTTCTGTATAACTAGGGTCATTTTAGTCTACCTCAGGACAGAGATCAAAGATAGGCCTCCCACTGTTAGACATGTGCATACAAAACATCACTCAGCAAACAATACAAACAAGTTCATGTGGACATAACATCAAGCCTTATCACCGAAGGCTTGTTGTTATGTTAGTAGTGTACTGCCTCATTCTTATCCCCAAGTTTTTGAAAGGAAGTAAGCTGTGCAGTTGCAGTCTCTGCATTCCTTATCTCATCCCCATGATATGACTTATTAAAGTCCTCTCTTGAAATCCTATACTTTTACATCTGCTTGTCACAAATGACTCTGACTGAAATATAATAGTGATAGAACAAAATAAATTTGGGTGATCTGTGAGTGTCATCTAGCACAGAAACTAAATTTGGCTCTATCTGATGTGTCACTTTCTATCCCTCAAATTGTAGTAAATTATGTCATCAAAATGTTGATTCCAAAATTACATTACAAAGCATATTTATTATGAGTAATTTATGTTTGCAGTAGAAAGTTAAAAGTACCTCTCTTCCCTGCTTTACTCTTGCTGAAAATGGCTTTTTCCAGTTGGTTACCAAGCCAATGATACCTAATCATATCCTGGGAAAGTGGGTAATCATACAATCTGAGTAGTTAGATACAAACTGTTACACCAGATGCAGGGAGCCAGCATCTGAGAATCCCTTTTTCAGTGGTCAATATTGCAACATCATTCAAAGATATCTGCAAAGACTTTCTCTTAACTTCGTTAGGAAATCTTAGGAGCAATACTCAGCACTGCACATGGCTGATATATATTAGTACCACTTACTATGACTTGGAAGACATCACCAATCTTTTGGGAGATAAATGTTTTTCAAAGTCCCCACCCCCTTTCCGACCATTCAGTTCATACCACACAAGTCTTAAAAGCATTCTCCAAAACCAAAGTCACTAGCTCAGTGGAGCCAGGCAACATACAAGATATTTTTCTTGTTAGCACAAACATTGCCTTACTGATTCCCTTTTAAACCTGTTCAATCCTAGTTTGTCCAATGGGTATTTGCCTAAGGTCTGGAGGATAGCTGTTGTGGTGCATCCCTTCACAAGGGCAGGCTTACCAAAACCTAAGAAACTACAGATCAATTAGCTTTTCAACATCATTTATAAAATAATAGACTGTCTCATTGTAGAATATATAAACAATGATATTGGAAGCTTGTAAGCCCTTGATCATAACCAGTTTGGCTTTGTGAAAGTTAGGGGCTGCTGACCAAATCTAATGACTTTCTTTGAGAAAGTCACTGAATCATAGGATAATGGCAAATTTATATACACTACTTTAATGGATTTAGCCAAGGTGTTTGACACTACCCCACACTAAATTGAGAAACTCATCCAATTAAATGTTAACTTTTACATAACTCTTTGGATAGTAAACTGGCTCTCAGATAAGACCCATACAGTCAGGGCAGGTGGCAGTCTCTTCTAGAAAAGGCATGTCAGAAGTGGCATCCCACAGGCTTCTGTTTCTGCTCCTGTTCAGCAAATACTTAGCTAATGTCCATCATAGTCATCAGGAATAGTGACAGACTCATGGCAATAAGACTCCAGCCAAATGTATTCCTAATCTCAGCCTGTGCCCCACAGCAGGGTTGTGATAGTGAGGAAAAGAGTGCATTCAGACAGCAGTTACAGAATCTACTAGATAAAGCAGGACAACATGAATTGGTTTTGATAATGGGTGACTTGAATGCATATATTGGGACAGACAGAGCAAGATATGAGGACTGTCTGGGTCCACATTGGTGAAGCAACAGTAATAAATAAGGAGAGACCATTCTAGACTTCTGGCAAATGGCTTAATACTAGCTAACACATGATTCAGAAAGAGAGACAGCCACAAGATCATATGCAAGAGTGGCCAACATGCAACTCAGGTAGACTTCCTCCTAGAAAGGAAAAAACATGGGGTAGAATCAGTGATTGCAAAGTCATCCCCAGTGAAACAGTCAGCCAGCCCACAGTATAAACCACTGGTTGCCACAATCAGCTGCAAGCAAGGGTCAGAGAAGGCTCTAAGGTCAACAGAAACGAGGCTGAAGACCTGGAAGTTGACTGAAAAGAAAGCACAACAGTTCAATGAATTACTCAGGACTGTAGCACTCCAAGAAGAAGAGGAATTGAAGAAGAATGGCAGTGCCTCAAAACAGCATGTGTAAGACCCGCAGAACAGATTTGTGGCCAAGCCAGGTATGGAAATAAGGTACATAAGGAAAGCTGGTGGTGGAATGCAGAAGTCCATTAATTCATCAAAAGAAAGGAGTGCAGGAAAAAAGTGGGAGATAGAAAAGATGGACCATGCTAGGAAGGAATACTAGTTGGCTATTAAAGAGGCTAAGAAAGGAGTTGTAATAGCAAAGAACAGGGCATCAGAGGCACTCTATTGGCTTCTGGAAAGTCAGTCAGTAGATGGCACAAAGAAACTATAGCAGGATGTAAGGCAAAGATAGAAAGATAAAGAAGACAGTCATTAGACTGTTCATAAGGGATGACAGCAATAACCTGCTCACCATTCCATGGGGTATCAAAGGCAGATGGAAGGAGCACTTCCAGCAGCTTCTGAATGAAGAAACCCCCATAGAAGCTGTACTGCACCAGAAAAAGCTTACAACAACAGAAGAAGAGAAGCTCACCATAGAAGAAGTAAAAACAGCACTAAGGAAAATGAAGTCAAGGAATGCAGCAGGCTCAGATGAGGTCACAGCAGATATGATAAAGATGCGGGGTGAGATGGGGAGAAATGGCTCCTGAGGGTACTGAAAGCAGTTTGGAGAGAAAGGCATATCCCAGATGACTGGAGAATAAGCATACTAGTACCAGTGTTCAAGAACAGAGAGACATCCACAACTGTGAGGTATGAAACTCCTCTCACATTGCATCAAAGTTTTGGAGAGAGTGATTGACAAGCAAATATGGAGAGTGAGAGAAAGTTAGATGGGAGACGAGCAGTTCAGATTCACATCAGGATGCAGCAAAACTGACCCACATTTTTGCAGTGAGACAGATAGTTGAAAACAAGCTAGAGATGAGGGTAGAGTCCAACTGGACATTCCTAGACTTAGAGAAAGAATATGACAAGGTCCCAAGAAAGCTGATTTGGGCAGTCCTGCAGTGGTTTAAAGTCCCAGAAATGTAGAGTTAGTGCAAGCTATGTACAAGGAATGAATAACTCAAGAACAAATGGTAGTTGGTCTCACAGAGGGGATCCCAGTGGGAGTGGGAGTGCATCAGGGTTCAGCTCTGAGCCCAGTGCTTTTCATACTGGTGATGGACTACATTAGCAAACAGATCGGAGGGGACAAATCAAAAAAGTTGCTGTATAAAGATGATGTGGCATTACTGGCAGACACTGAGTAAAAGCGTCAGCAAAGGGTAGGGGAATGGAATGCAAAGCTGAAAACACATGGGATGGAACTGAATACAGATAAGACAGTGGTGATGTCAGTAAATGGGGGGAAGTCAGAAGAAGATGAGAACCAAGATAGAGAAAAAGATAGTGGAACAGGTTAACAGCTTCAGCTATCTGGGAGTTGTGGTTGAGGAGAAGGGAAGGCTGAATGAAGAGGTCATAGTGAGAATCAAAGGGGCTGTAGCCATCTGGCACAGAGTGTCAGGTATAGTGTATGGCAGAAGAATGCCAAAGCAGCTGAAAAGTAAGGTGTACAAAACAGTGGTGCAGCCAGTACTACTGTAGGATACAGAAACCTGGGCAGTAAAGGGAGAGCAATTGAGGAAGGTAGAAGTGATGGAAATTAAGTGTCTGGTAAGATGCACACTGGAGGACAAAAGAAGAACTGAAGACTTTAGAGCAGAAGCCAGTGTAGCTCCAGTTGTGGAAAATATCAAAGAGAACAGATCACTGTGGTTCAGGCACATGTGCAGAAAAAACAGATGTGAAAATCTGTTGAAGAAGATGTGGAACAGACAGGAAGAAGGCAAGAGGAAATTAGGGCATCCAGCAATGCGGTGGATGGATTGTGTGACAGAAGATCTGTGACAGTCATTACTATCAAAGAAGGCAGGACAGTGACATTGAATTGAGAGAGATGGTGACAGTTGACACGACATCCTGACCCCATGCAGAAAATGGAAAAGGGGTTGTTGATGATGATAATGATGTCCAAGCTGACATCAAGAGTATATGACTGATTAAGTTAGCTGATGACTACAAACACAGAGCTGTCATTAACTCACAAGATATCATCAACTCCAAAGGGCATAACCCACACAAACCCCTGGTGTCAGGAGAAGGAGTTTGTGTCTTAAGTTCCATGCAAAGAAATGCAGTATTGTTATCTTTGGGAAGCAAAAAAAAATCCCAGTTCCCACATCATCAATGATAGTCCACTCAAAAAAGATATTGTCATAGCTATCTAGGTGTATTCATGGATAGTAAATTCTCTTTTGACTACCATGTATCAACTATCATAAAATACTTCTACATATTGCAGTGAATAATTAAAGGCAAATCTTCCAGGTCCAAGGATGTTATTATTCATCTCTATTTTTGCCTTATCAAACCCATAATGGAAAACTATACCCCACCTTTGGCATGTATCTATCCAGGTATATTGCCCAGCTAGAAAAAATCTTCCTCACAGAGAAAATCATGGGTATGACATACATAAGCTCTACAAGATGTCTAAATGCCTTATCACTCTACTTCATCTCCTACAGACTTGTTCATGTTCACCTCTGCTTAGATAACAAGGCTGCAAATGACAATGCCCAGCATGACCTTCTCCATGTTTATCTCTGCTTAGATGACAAGGCTGCAAATGACACAGCCCTGCATGACCTTCTCCATGTTCCTAAAATAGGTAGCACCACCAACAGCTGCTGCAGGGATCTAAATCTATGTTGTGATATTAACAGAGCCTGTTGGCAGGACAGGTACCTCTCTCAAATGATCTCATACCTATGAATAGAGCCCTTTCTTTTTTTTAAACAAAATAACTCACTAACTCTCTTCAAATCTAACCTGGATGAGAGAGTGGGAATCTGTAAATTTGCCCTTGGTTAACTTCTCCGACCCTTATTGCTGCACAGAGAGAAAATGCATCTAGAATTACAGTGGCTAGGTTACTAATACTCTACTCAACTAATGCCCTAGTATACAATTATGCACCTATGCCCACTCCAACCCCAGCATATAAAGCCCCACTGCTCAAAGAAATCTAGGATTAAATAGGTAGAGAACCAGGATTTCTAGTCTCACAAGACTATGGTGCTTAGAAAAAATTCCAGAAAGTAAGGGTCTTAAGGAGAGGTTAATGTCTCCACACTGGGCTTTAAAGGTTTTACTAGGAGGGTTTCATTTCACTGCAATAGGGTATGGACCAAATCTAGGTTGCCTTGCATTAGCCCCCATACTATATTCACAAGCAATCAAGCAAGCAAGCAACCTTTCACATGCACACATAATCTCTTTCTAAGCAAAACCTCCTCTCCACTACCATTGGAGGTGAATTCTTTATCCTGTTTCCCATTCTAGCATTTCTCTCTTTCCTATCACTGATTGCTTCACACATTTAAAGACTCCATCTATCACCATGTACCAACGCTTCTTTCTCTGTACAATTACAACCACACCAATATGCAGAGTTGCTTTTGAAAGATGCCTGCAGGCAAATAAAAATGTACACATAAAAGAAAAAAATAAAGCTAAGTAATAAATCTTCAACACCATTAAAGAGCTGGCACCCTGATGAATACTACAAAAAAGCTATGCATGTCCTAATACTCGAACAGCTTACTACTCTGTTATGATATTTGTCCTTATGCTGGCCTTCTCTCAATTAACAATATGTTATGTTACCCAAACACCCTCATCTGCAAGATCAAATCCTGCTTGAAAACTGCACTGATAAACGCAGAGTATTTGTAACAAACTGCCCGAATTCCATGCCTGACTATCACATTAATTTCCTGTCACACATCTTCATTCTTCCTTCAGGTGACAGTATTTATCATAAAGTCACACCTCCAAATGGAGGTGGAGCAGTCATCTATACTTAGGTTCATAGGAGTTTACTAGGCTAGTGGTCCTAGAGCCCTTACAAGCCTAGCCATGTTAATCCCAAGTATTCCCATTTGTTCTTTTTGGGTAGTTTGCAGCATGAATTTATGAACAGAGTGGGTCTGTAATCAACACCGGCTACCCCTGTCTATGAGAGACATGGGTGCCAACCCAGGGGTGAATTTGCTGTCTCCCATCCAATAATTTAGGCTGTGTTTAAATAGAGTCAGTGAAGAGCTCTGTTTTAAGTGAATAGGAAGTCTATTCCAGAGAAGCGGCAGCCTCTGAGAGACATATATATCTCTCCAGCATGTTCTGTTAATGTCACAAGCTAGGTTGAGATCCCTAGAGTGAGTGACTCTTGTGCCATCTGATTTGCGGATGTGCAGCATTTCCATTAGGGCAGGGTTGGAGATGGCCCTATAGGCCAGGTACAAGTCACCTCTCAGCAGCCTATAAGATTCAGAGTAAAGTGACAGGGCCTTCAGCCTGTCCATGTAGGTCATGGTTTGGAGTCCCTGTATTTTCTTAGTGAGAACCTCAGAGGTCTTTCCAGCTGCTGCAGGTGTCTGGTGAGGTACATGTAAAAGGGTGCATTATACTCTATTAGTGGTCTGATGAGGATTGAGTACAGTGGAGTTATAACATCCCTTGACCTGGATGCTATGCCCTTGCTTATGAAGTGTGCAACATAGAAGGCTTTCCTTAGCATTATAGTGACTTAGTGGTCAAAGTTCAGATTGCTGTCAACCTGTGTTCCCAAGTCCTACACCACTGTGTTAGAACTCAGGGAGGTGCTGTCAATATTTTAATTTGTAGGGAATTCCGTTTTGCCAAAGGAAATAATAATGAAATTTTTTGCATTTAGTTTTAGACTATGGCTTTGGTACCAATCATTTGTTTGTGTTAGCCCTTATTGTAATATGTTGATATCATTGCGAGACTCGATAATTGCTCCCAGTTTACAATCATCAATGAACTTGGTGAGCCAAATGCCAACTACTTTGTCTTGGACTTCTGAGCAATAGATGCCAAACAGTAAGGGGCCCAGCACAGACCCCTGTGGTACTCCACTGGTGATGGGTCTATTGGTGGAGGTGGAGTCAAAAATTTGACAGAGTGTGTTCTGTTGGTGAGCCAATTGGCTACCCATCTAGTAATGTAAGGGTCAGTCCCTATCTGGGTGAGTTTCTGCAATGATGCCAGCATTTGAAATTGTATCAAAAGCCTTGGCAGGTTCGAGATAGGAAGTGTACACTCTCTTACCTTCGTTCACGACTTTGGTGACATTCTCAAAGAAGTCCACCAGGTTTAATAAGCATGATCTATCCTTAACAAAGCCAGACTGGGTTGGGTCCAGTGTTTGGAGGTCTAGCTCCAGCACCCTAGCCCAAAGGTTCCTAGAATTTATAAACTCATATGCTATGGAACAACTTGTTACTACTCCCACAAGAGGGGAAAACATACTGGACCTGATCATCACCAACATGGGGACTCTATGCTCCAGACCAGAAGTGTATCCCTCACTGGTAAGATCAGACCATAAACTAATCTCACTGGATATTCACATCCCGACACCACCCCCTGCCCAGAAAACCACAGTGAAAAACTTCTCTAAAGCAAATTTCACACTCCTCAAAACCGAGGTGGAATCCTTCAAAGCCCCCGGGCCTGTGGAAAATACGGCCCAGACCGCAGAATCCTTTATAAACACATTCTATGAACACCTTCAGGAATGCATGGATCATGTGATCCCAAATAAAACCAAGACCCAATCCTCCAAAGGCAGACATCCTGTCTGGTGGACCCCAGCCATAAACAAACTATACAATAGAAGGAGGAAGCTACTAAATGATAGAGCAAAATTCCAAAAAGGGAAGGCATCTCTGATCAGTATTAGCAAAAAACTATGGGCACTCATAAAATCGTCTAAGGCCAGCTTCGAGAAGAAAAATTGCACAGGACACTAAGGATAATCACAAGGCTTTCTTTAGTTATGTTAGGAACCTGGGTGGTAATTCCCAGATATGCTCAGAATTAGTCCAAAATGACAAAAAATACACTGAACCCACAGACATTGCCAACATCCTAGCTGACAGGTTCAGCACAAACTCCCCCCACCTCCCTACCAAAAGGGCAAATATCTATCCCAGCAGAGTGCTGCCCCCCTGACATCTCAGATGCTCAGCTAAGAGCCACCCTCTCCAAAGCAAAAAACACAGCATCAGTGGGACCAGACGGTGTCCCGGGCTGCGTCCTACATGAACTCCAAGAAGAGCTAAACCCAAACATAAAACTACTGTTCAATCTCAGCCTTACTACAGGATATGTACCCAAAGAGTGGCGTACAGCAACTGTGGTCCCTCTCCACAAAGGTGGTGCCTCAACGGATCCTGGAAACTATCGCCCCATAAGCCTGACTAGCTTGGTCTGCAAAGCTATGGAAAGGATCATCATGGACCTCATAAATAAAGATATTGGGGACCTACAGACACTGGATCCTACCCAGTTTGGCTTTGTTAAGGGCAGATCCTGCCTCTTAAACCTGGTTGATTTCTTTGAAACAGTCACCAAGGCCATTGACGAGGGGAAGGCGGTCCACACAGCCTACCTGGACCTCGCAAAAGCCTTCGATACAATACCCCACTTGGGCATTATAGATAAGCTCACCATCTTAAATATAAACCCCTATGTCACTAGATGGGTTGCAAACTGGCTCAAGGACAGAACCCACATGGTTAGAATTTCTGGAGCCATGTCAGACTCCAAACCAGTTACAAGTGGCATCCCACAAGGCTCAGTCCTGGGACCTCTCTTGTTCGGTATATATTTCTCGGAGGTACAGGCCAACATGGAAGGACTGTGGCTGACCAAGTTCACAGATGACTGCAAACTGGGAGCCATAATTGACTCTCCAGCCGACACAAGCATCCTCCAAAAGGGCCTCATAGAAACATACAACTGGTGCCAGAGCCATGGCCTCAAGCTAAACTCCAAAAGTGTATAGTCATCCCCTTTGGCAAAAACAAAGTGCCCACAAATTACCACATAGGTGGTAATCCATTAAGTACAGAAGAAGTAATTAGGGACCTGGGGACCCAAGTTGATAGTAATCTCTCATTTGACAACCACGTGGCCAAAGTGGTTAGAAAAACATTTTATATAGCCCACCTAATCATGAAGGGATTCACATCTAGATCAGGGGAGGTCATCGTGCCTCTTTACTCATCCATCATCAGGCCCATAATTGAGTACAATGCCCCTTTTGGGATGTACCTTACCAGACACCTGCAGCAACTGGAAAGACCCCAAAAGTACCTCACCAAGAGGATCAAAGAGCTCAAACAGATGCCATATGCTGCCCGGTTAAAGAAACTCCAGCTCTACTCAGTGGCATACCGCCTGTTCAGAGGCGATCTGTGCCTGACGTATAAAGCCATGTCCAACCTGGAATTAATGGACATGCTGCACCTCAGAAAATCCAAATCCTATCAAGCTACACGCTCGAGAGACTTGAACCTCAGCACTGAAATAAATAGGACATGCTGGAGGGACAGATTCATAACCCAGAGGCTCCCTTCACTCTGGAATAAAATCCCAGTCCAGGTTAGGCAGAGTCCCTCATTGACTTTCTTCAAGAGGAATCTTGATGAGTGGATGGGAGATCATAGGTTTACCTCGGGTATCACTTCTGTGACACTGTTAGACAGAGGCACAATATACTAACCTCAAAAAAGGACATAGCAAAATTAATTTAAAATGGGTGGCGAAAGCCAAACACATTCTGGCTAGGCTTATAAATGCCCTAGGGCAGATAGCCTAGTATGAACCTATGAACCTATGAACCTATGTCTTTGTTGATAAGGTCCATGATAATTCTTTCCATGGCCTTGCAGATGCAGCTGGTTAGACTTATGGGTCTGTAGTTACCAGGGTCAGTTGATAGCCCCCCTTTGTGCAGGGGGATTACTGTTGCTGTTCTCCATTCTGCAGGAACATAGTCAGTTCTCAAGCTATGATTAAAGAGAATGCCAGGTGAGTCCACTAGGTATGTTTTAGATTGTTTAGTAAACAACCTGGGATATTATATGATCCCATTGAGGCCGTAGTTTTGGGCTTGGTGAGTGCAGAGATGACCTGTTCTCTAGAGATACAAGGCAGAGGGCTTGTGTCAGACATGCTTTGGGTAGGTGATGATAGGGGGGTGAAGTTTGCGGTAAATCTGTCAGCTAGCAGGTTGGCGATATCTTCCGATGTAGTATGAGTGATAACATCTATCGTTGGTTCGACACATAGCTGGACATTCCCTTTTAGACTTCAGATGTAGTTAGAGCATGCCTTAATGATTATGCTTGGCAAGGGATGTGATTTTAGTTTCATAATTTGCTTTAGAAGACTTTACAGGATTCCTGATTTTCTTGTTTAGGCTTAGGAGAGAACTCTTCCTCTGCAGAGTGATATCCCTCTTGCTTTTGGACAACAGTTTCTTCATCTTGTTATATAATCTGTTTATACTTGAAGTCCACCACTGTGGCTTCTTTTTACTGGAAGACCTGTTTTTTATCCGGTCAGGTACAGCAGAGTTTATGCCGTTGCTTAAGTGTTTGTGCAGGGCACATATCTCTCAACCTCTTAGAGCAAGAAATCTGGACAAAGCCGCAAATAATGGGGCCATAATAAAGGTCCAAAAATAGGGACACTTTTTAAATATTGCTCTTGCAAACTTTAGAAAAATGTGCAACATTATTTTTTGACTTCATTTCTCAAAGATTTGCCATCGATTTTTCAGAATACCACAATTTTGTGAGAAACAGACCAAAAATATGAGTCAAAAATCTGGACATTCTGTGAAAATCTGGACAGTTGAGAGGTATGACAGGGCATTTGTGTACACTTCTGCATAGTGATCATTAATATCTATGATTGTGGGTGGTACGAAGCTTTTTATACCATTGCTTAGTAGACTGTAGTTAGCTTTGGTAAAGTTCTTCATAATTTTGTTCCTGTGAAGGTGTGAGTTCCAGTAGTTACTTCAAATGAGACGGATTTGTGGTCTGACCTAACAAAGGGGGGCATCATGCATTGGGAAGTACAGTGACCCTCCCATTTTGTTCAGTACTATGTCCAGAATATTAGAGCCCCTAGTGGGGGTGCAGACAGTTTGTTCCAGAGCATTTGTGTTAAAGTCCAGGAACATCTGGGTGAGAGTGCTTTTGCTTGTGTATGTCCCCCAGTCATAGTTGAAATCTCCTATGACTAAAGTGATGGGCTGTATGATGAGGGATTCCAGTAAATGGAAGGTGGTGTGCTTATCCTGATTCATGCTGAGGGATCTATAGCTAGCAATGATGTGGTATGGTACTTTCTCAATAGTTAATTGAGCAGTGAGTGGTTCGAGAGAGTCATGCTGTTTGACCAATCTTGAAGTGTGTTTGGTTTTAATGAAGGTGGATACACCTCACCTTTGGTTTCTTCATGCTCATTTTTGAAGTCTGAACGTGTGGAAGGCATTGCAGCCTTGCATGGTTGGGGTGCTCTCAGTGGCCTTGAACCATGTCTCAGTAACTGCACAAACATCAGCATCCTCTAAGGTGAGGAGTGCTTCCAGGGAGTGCAGTTTCATGTTCAAACGCCTAGCATTAAACAGCAGGACCCTGAGTTTGTCTAGATTTGTTACATTTTGAAATTTGTTGTTTTTACATTGCCTAAAAAAGGCACTATGGAGAAGGCAAGAGCCTTTGCCAGTATCCAAAAGCCTAGGAGGGACAGGTGCAGACCATCTCTACCAAAGCAACAAGGTATGTCTACCATATCCTCCCAGGCTGAAAGATACTGGATACCCCTGGACTGACACCAGAAGCTGAGCCAATGGTTGAAGTCAATAATTTTTGTTTATATTGTGGCATCATCCTGGATGAGGGTAGGCTATTGTTTAGGGCTAGGGACATACCTGCCTGTGACACATAATCAGAGAGCTCCATCATGTCACTCTTTATATAGTCCAGAGAGGTATGTCTCAAGTCATTCACTCCAATATGGACTATGACAGAGTCATAATGGTACTTGTTATTGAGTTACTTGAGTGCATACGTGATTTGTCAGATCCTGGCACCTGATAGGCAGCTGACCATGACCTTTTCCTTGTTCAGTCTGGTGAGGGAGACATCTATGCGTTTCACTATGGAGTCACCTATGACCAAGACATTTGATATGTTTTGCCTTAGGGGCTTATTTGTTGAGACATGGGTGTGCATGCTGATATATTTAGTGCTTTCTTTTTGCTTAGGGTTGGGTGTGGGTGGTATGTGTTTGGGAGGTGTTTGTTCTTTTGGTAGGCTTTTAGTGAGTACCTTGTCAAACTACCTGCATCAGTAGAATCACTGAGTCTAACTCCAATGTAGTGATTAAAAAAAAAAAAAAAAGTTGATGATCTCTTGTCTCATAAACAATTTATAAGGGGAGCTAATACTATGCTGGGTGATATCAGTATTTATTGGTCTTCTACCATAAACTGTCACCCACCCATAAGCCAGCCTGCTTATCATTGCCCACATCATCAACAGTACTTTGAGATCCAAAAAATTTATTTTTTATTTATTTTATTTTACATTTGTTTACCAGGAGAGTCCAACTGGGTATAAAACCCTTTTTCACAGGAGGCCCGGGGAGAAAAGCTTCATTGTTAATAAACTATTTTGTTAGTAGAAAGAGACTTCTATAATACAATAAAGAAAAAAATAGTAACAGAGACTCATAACAGTAAAAAGACTAAAACAGAATAGAATGGTCAAGTGGGAGACGAGGCAAATAATCTTACGTAACAATGCTTCTAGAAGACTGTTCTTACAGTAGTAGCAGGTAGTGACATTGTATACAATGAGAGTGCAATTACAATACTTAGTCTTATATACAGGTAGCATAGCAAACTGAAGACTTAAAATCTGATAGATATTAACAGTGAGAAAGAAAAATAAAACAACATAAGTTAGTCATATGGCTTAGGTTACTGGCAGAAACAATATGCATGACTGAATCCTAAATTCCAGCCCAGATCACATCAGTCAGGGAAGCGTCATGTCAGACAGCTTTAGTGATCATTCCATATGTTCTGCTCTATAGACTGTGTTTTGGAGAATACTCAGACCAAGAAGTTTTAGCAACAAATGTGCTTCCATGGTGACTGAATACCCTCAGTTTATGGACACAAAAAGCAGCACAATAGAGATAACAGCCCCATGGGAAGAGCATAGCACCCGTACCGTGACACACACTATAGATTCATGGTTAGTTACAAGGCATGCAGTCCAGGAGACCATTAATCCAGTTTCCTAGTTGTCCCAAAGCACTGTCTGATTAAGTGACCTGCACAAGGTGACACTGTATGCAAATGAAGGCTGAGATAATCAAACTGAGTCTTCCCCAAGCACAGCAAAGCATCCGCACGTACGGCAAGTGCACGGCTCAAACCAATGAAATAGGACCATGAAAGAAAAGGAGCCAGCACAAATCCTGTTGGAAATAAGTGTATTAAAAATACACAATATACACCATGATGTCAGACTGCATGTACATATGCAAAAACAACAAATTACACAGACCGGTTTCGGCTAAACAGCCTTCCTCAGTGTAGCAAAAATAGTACAAACCATTGCATTCAGAAGCAGCCCATAGATATATAGGCATACAATTAGGACAGAGACCAATGAAAATAATGCACAAATTAAATAATCAAAATTGTTCATTTAAACCTGGGGGGAAAAGCCCACCCAGTTTAACAATCCACTTTTATTCATTGATATCTAAAACTTGATGTAAACCAGCCAAATCATTACTTTTATACACAATACAATCAATAATAGTAAATTTAAATGAGCCAGTCTGATGATTACAAATATGCTTATATAATGCATTAGTTTGCTTATGTATCCTAATATCACTCAAGTGTTCACTAATTCTAAGCCTGAAAGGCCTAGATGTTTGTCCCACATAAAAAGCCTGACAAGAGCAGCTAGCTAAATAAATAATCCAAGTTGAACTGCAATTGCCAAAAAAATCTATGTCATAAACATTTGAAGTGTTTTTACTGGAAAAACAAGTGGTTTTATATATGTGTGAACAACTTGAGCAATGGCCACATGGATAACAACCTATTAACTTCTGCCCAGTGATGGTCCTTTGTGTCAATATTTTATCTCACCAAGTCCTTTTGTAATGGCTAAACAAGGACCCCAAGGATCTGCCCCTACAAAAAGAAAAAGCACATTAATCATCCAAGATGTCCATAAAAGGAACCCCCCCCAAAAAATGTTCCAGTGTCTGGAAATAATATCCATAAAGGATTTAGTGTTTTTACCATAAGTAGTAACTAACCTAATCTGTGACCCCTGAGCAGAGACCCATTCCTTATATTTTAATAATTCAGATCTATCCTGTGATTCCACATACGGATTGGCCACATGGATGTCACCAACCCTGTATCCTCGGGCTCTAAATCTGGCACATAGATCCGATTTAAAAAATTCATGAGTAGCAGTACTAGAACATATTCTTTTGACCCTGAGAAATTGAGACTTTGGGATATTCCTGATGACATGTTGGGGGTGGAAGCTAGACGCATGTAGTAGAGTGTTATATTGAGGAAATTTGCAGAACACCTGTGTTTCTAGAGTATTAGAAGGAGTACGTGTGACCAAAACATCCAGAAATGTAATCTCTTGTTGATGCCAAGTTAATTTAAACTCAATACCCCAAATATTTTCATTCAGGTATTCCACAAATTCCTCAAGATACCCAGCGTCAGCCCTCCACACAAGCCAACAGTCATCAAGATATCGTCTCCAAATATCCATTTCATCAAGGTAAATATTATGGCTTCTGTCATAAATAAGTGCCTCTTCTATATTGGCCATAAATAGATCGGCATATATGGGGGCAAAAGATGCCCCCATTGCCATACCACAAACTTGACAGACACATTGCTGCTGAAAATAAAAAACATTCTTATCCAGAACATATTCAGCTAAACATACTATAATCAAACTGAGTACCATAGAGGTAGCTTGTTACCAGTTTGTAACCTTATTCCTCTGTGCTAACTGCCAGGCTATGCTACTAATACATATCCTGTAAGCATCAACATCAAAACCACACACAGCAGACATAGGCTGTCTATTGTAACTCTCTACTGCAAAAATGCCATTCACAAAACTATGCCTGTCTCTGTAGTGTACTGCATCAAACAACAGACTGAGGCATGGGCAAATCATGCACCGTATTACAGAAAAACAAACAAATAGGGTGGGGAAAGCAACAGTAAATCTGCTGGCATCTGGGGGGGTGTACATTTTGTCATGTCACAAGACAAACAATAGTAGTCATATAAAAAAATAAAAGTGTAAGGAAGACACAACACATTAGGGGTGCACCTGGCTAGTCTGAGGTGGCTTATAAGGTACACACAGGCAGAATAACAGACACAGACAGAAGGTGGGAGACATCATTTTGGCAGACACACAGGGACACCTTTAGTTACAGGGCACACACACGCACACACACACACACACACACACACACACACACACACACACACACACACACACACACACACACCTTTGGGAATGTTTGAGAGGCCAGAGTGTTGTCACAGCCAACCAACCACATAAAAATTCTAACACTTGAGGATGGGGAATATATATATAAGGAGCTTGGGAATGTTCTAGAGGACAGAATATTGTTATGGCCAGCCAACCACATAACAGTTCTAACTAACACTTGGGGATAGCGAATATATATAAGGAGCTTGACAGACCCGTATAGAGACTCTCAGGGAAGGACTGAAAGACTCATCTCATTGTAAGGAACATTTGTCAGCAGATTTATCCAGCCTAGGCCAGAAGTGGAAGATGTATAAACACAACACATTCATGAGCACCTTTACTTCATGAGAAGTAGACAGGAAATAGGATATGCTGCTGCCCTATCCATAACAGGTGTTGTAGGTGCCATGGTACAATGGTTACTGTGCAGATGCCCAATAGAGAATAGCTTATGAAAACCTGTAGCCATTATCAGGCCTCAGAGCTCAGGGCCACTGCGCTCATAAAGGACTGTACAGTGAAGGGCCATAAACACTACAGATACATCATGCCTGGTTATATACAAGATGTCTTGAGATGTTAAGGAGGTGGTGAAGTGAATGTCATACAAGAAACCCTTGGCAAAAATTGTAACCTGGCATGAAAAAAACAATTAGAACCAGCACAGTCTGATAGTATGGAGACCATGTGAAATGTTTAGGCAGACCTGTTTTTCCTAAAGAAGGAGTCTTATCCTCCTGAATGTCCAGTACCACCAGGATGGGCAAGCCAACAATGATACTGCTTACAATCAAGGAATACATGTAGGTTTTGAAAAGACTGGAGGTCCTAATGATATATGAGTCCATGGAGGCTATGCTTGAAGCTTTACTGTTGGCTATGTGGAATTGGAGAGCAACTGTTCCATGCTGCCACCACTGGCAGTAACTCTAATGTCATTCAAGAGTGAGGCAGGATGTGGTAGCCTATTTATCATGTTGTTTGGACTGATATTGGCAATGCAGGTCACCACTGAACTAGAGTACATAATGACTAGTACAGAAAAGGTAGTTAACAGCAGCATCAAATAGAACCATGGCTGCCACTACCATTTAGCACATAACATATGGCAACAGATTCAAGAGATGGTACTTGGTGTCCAGTATAACTCTGACCACAGGTTTACCTTGAAGTTTTGGAAAATGTTGGCACTGGGCTTCCTGTCCCTGCTTACATCATGCATAGGGACTTTTATGAGCTCAAACCACAATTTCCATCCCAAGAACTGCTATGTTACTTCAATCAAAATTATATGTGTGTGCGTGTGTGTGTGTGTGTGTGTGTGTGTGTGTGTGTGTGTGTGTGTGTGTGTGTGTGCGTGTGTGTGTGTGTGTGTTGTGTATAAACATATATGTAGTATATATATATATATATATATATATATATATATATATATATATATATATAGAGCTTGTCTAGATGGAAAATAGAAAAGCAGGTATAGGAAGAAGAGAAACGTCTACGTACCTTTAGCCCATTTGGAGCATGGATGAGATGACAATCACTGGAAGATCTCGAAACACAGATGAGTCCTGCCAACACAGGCTGAGGTGTATGCCTGGCAGGAGGCACACTTCCACCTCTGTCCTTCTGAAAGCCTTAGAAATCAAGCAAAACTGGCTGCATCATCTATGGCAGTTATGAGTGAGGGGAGATGACATCACCAAAATGCTATTAGTATGCATCATGCATAGTCGAGCCTCCTACAGCACCCATGCGTTCCTGCCAAATGTCACTCATCACCTCCTGTTGCAGGACTGTCCTTCTATGGATGTAGTGCCTGCCTGCTACATAGCACTGGACAATATTTGCACAGGTGAGTTTGATTTGCTACTGAAATAATTATAGGTGCAAAGTACTATTCAACCTTTAGATTGCATTAAACCCCTCCCCCTTCCTCGGTTATGCAGCACTGCCTTAGTCACGTGTTTCACTGACTGTCCCCGGCTGGCAGTGACTCCTACCTTGACATCATTCTCCACTCTTCTTACATTTCGAAGTCACCATTTTCGCCCTCTTTACCTGTATTCCAACTCACCATTTAGTGTTTGTGGTTCCACGGTTACATACTTGGTTTTGCTCATTGCTTTGGCTGTTCAACAAGATCTATATTCCTTTGTTTTTTCAATCCATTGCATTTGCCCTCCTTTGCAGTTCAAGATTAGAGTGTCCACTATTCTCAGTGCTAAGTTTCAAATTTTATTTGGACATGCAACACAAAATGGTATCACTTCTATACCTTTCAGAAGCTGAAACTGGCCTCCCCTTACATCCTTTAATCTAGATGACTCTGAGCTTTTTTAATCAGTGTAACATACTTGAGGTATAAAAAAATGAAGTCAAACCTAATACTTAACTTTACCCTAAAATGAATACTCTTTTCCTAACCTAATGAAACCTGGAAACAGCAAACCGAGCAACAACAGCAATATACAGAATTTAGTTCTAATATGAAATCATTAATATCAATAGCAAAAAGGAAGTCTTCCTTGACCAACAGAATAAGCATAAGAACTACCCACCAGTCATTCAGTGACTCCCAACAGAACTGGTACAACATGAGAACAAAACTCAGTCATTCCCCGAGGATGAGTTACCACCACCTGACATTAAAAATTGTTTCAGTCATCATTATATAAGGTTTGCTTGCTGTAACACTACCCTAGGCAGTACACAATATACTTGCCTCCTTCTGCCACTGAATCCCTAATGTCCACTTCTTGCAGCATTAGTTAAACACTCCCATCCAAACTGAAATCACATCCCTAGCAGCTCAGAATCTCCCTGCCGATAATCTAGGGCACTTGGATGAAGCTGTCACTTATTCATTCTCTGTACTTGTCAGACACTCTCTCATGGAATTATAGTACCCAAAGCTCTGGAGGGCCTCCGTTATTATCCCAGTGTACAAAGGAGACTTTCAAATTATTGTCTCACAGCCCTGCTCTCAACCGTAAACTCAAAAGGCAAACTGTCTGAAGAAGTTCTTGAACACCATTAAAGTAATGAAAGTGCTCAATGTTTAACTTGTCTACTGTCTCCAATCCAATTGTTTATTATTTATTTATTTATTTGACACTTGTTAACCGGGTTAGTCCAACTGAGCCAGAAGCCCATTTTCAGTGTAGACCCGGGGAGAAAAGATCCAGTACAATACAATACAAGAAATTCTGAACGTACGTTTCAGATTAACAATAGAATAAAATGGGTTGTCACAGAGAGCAGAACAGAAATTGATTGACCTAAGGCAGATAATAACATTGAGCATTGAGAACAAAAAGTTATATATACAAGTGATGTTACAGTTAAAAGTAGATACAAAAAAATTATATACAGAAGTTGTTACATGTCATGCAACTGTATAAGTATAGATATTTGCATAGACTGTAGCTGCAAATGAGCTATAGGTATTCTGTAGTTTGATATGACTCCAATTTGAGTGAAACCGAGTCATGTGACATTACAGCTGTGAAAGAAAAGAAGAAATTGCATGAGTGATGGGGGGGTGGATTTATGTAGGATCCTAGCAGGGGCAGGAACCTGAGTCTGACAGGAAGTTTTTTAGTTCTTTTTTTGAAACTGGTAATGTGTGTGACATTTCTTACATTAGCAGGAAACTTGTTCCAGGCTTGGGACAGTGAATTTGCCAATGTTTTTGTCAGGTTTGTAAATATTGAGGAGATGTTGGTTGGAGCTACGGAGGGAATGAGTAGGGTATAGTAGGATACTAGAGAGGAGATGGAAGGGCAGGCAGTAGGTTTAAGTATGGAGTATGTGATATGTAACTGTGACAGTAGCAGTTGTTGGGGGAATTCAAGCCATTGTAGTTTCTTTACAGCAAGGCAATGGTGAGAGTTATAAGGTTAGTTAGTGGCAAATCTAGCTATTTTATTATGTTTGTTAAAGTTTGATGCTTAAAGTGGTTTGTAATTTTGTAATAATTGGAACGACATAGACTAGGCAGGGTGTGAGGAATGCCTGAGCAAGAGAAAGTTCAGAATTAGATGAAAGGAATTTTTTGTTCCTATAAAGTAGTCCCAATTTTTGATGTGTGTTTTTAATACACTGTTGAAGGTGAAGGTCAAATTTTAATTGATCATCGACTATGGTAGCAAGGAGCTTAGTGTGAGATTCTACTTTGATAATGGTGTTGTCGAGTGATGAGATGGTGAAGGTGGTTTTGTGATGAGAGAGTGATTTTGGTAGGTAGAGAAGGAGTTTTTTGGGGGGATTTAAGATGAGTGTTGGTTTTCTGTAAACCATCTTTTAATAGAAAGGAATGAGTTTTGGGTAAGAGAGTGATGGTGAGAGATGTCAGAGAAGGTGATGAGAGTAGAGTCATCAGCATATTGTGTAAGAGAGGCGTGGCTGCAGGATGTGTGGAGGTTGTTTGTAAAGATATTGAGTAGAAGGGGCCCCAGAACAGAGCATTGGGGGATACATGTCTGGATAGGTAGGAAGGGGGGAGCAAGAAGTGTGCCATCTGACAAACTGTAGCCTATTGGTAAGGTAGCTGGAGAACCAGTGAAGAACGGAAGTGGAGAGGCTGAGATCATAGTTTTGTTAGTAGCTTAGAGTGAGATACTGTATCAAAGTCTTTTGAGAGGTGAAGGAATAGACAGGATACTAGTTGGTTGTTGTCTCTAGCTTGTGAGACAGTATGAGTGAAAGATAGAAGGGTGCTAGTAGTACTGTGGTTTGGCCAAAACTCATGTTGGGTAGAGGTCAGAAGGTTATCTTGGATTAGAAATTTGAGAAGCTGTGTACGTATGTATTTTTCGAGGATTTTTGAAAGTGCGGAAAGAATGGCTATGGGTCTAAAATTGGAAGGGTCAGTGGAGTTTCCTCCTTTATGTAATGATATGGTATGAAATGATTTCTAGATGTTGGGGACTGTGGATTCTTGGAATGGTGTGTTTACTAGTACAGAAATAGAGTAGGCTATAGAGTCAGCGGCAAGCTTGAGAAAGAGGTGAGGTAGGTTATCAGTAGAGGGTGAACATGGTTTTAGTTTGAGCAGGAATAATTTGATGTAGGCTGTGGGGGCTGGTTTTAGTGAAAAGGGGGTTATACTGGCATAAGTAGAAGAAGTCATATGGGGATTGGTGTTATTGTCTGTGTGAGTTAGTTTGCAGATAGAGTCCATGAAGTAACAGTTGAGAAGGGTGGCAGTTTCTTGTGGAGTCTTGTTTGGGTTGGGGTTAGGGAATGCAGGACTTCCAGCATGAAGAATTTTGTTGTTGGTGCTCCAGGGACCACACTCCACACAAACGACCAAGAGAAGATCAAACTGATATCATTGAGTTCAATATCCAGCAGACTGGAACTGAACTAGAAAGACAAGTCAGTCCATTAACAACACAGTTTCAAAATGTTAGAAGCATATAGATGTAAAGGTTATTGTATGAAATGTGGATTTCTGAAATCCATCAGATTGAAAACAGTGAAAAGTAACATCTGAGATATAAAGGGGGAAAAAGTGAACTTTAACTCCTTTTTGAAAGGTGGAATTCATCTTTCACCCCTGATGTTAGGGGCAAGCCCCCTAAATGTATATATACCAACTCCATGATCACACCGACTTGAAGAAGGGAGAAATCTTCCAGAAGAAGTGAAACATTGCCAGTGCACAATTACTAATCACACCTGCAATGATTTTTTTTGTCAAAAACAGAGATTTAGTTTACATTCCTCTGTTTTTTTTTTTTGGCTACTGATGCTCTAGGAATTTCACCTTGGTCATTTCCAGACGTCCAGGATGTGAAACACCACTGAAGGCAAAACTTAGTAATGCTTACTAAATGTATAATGCTAAGCCATCCAAATGCAGAGATAAATAGTTCCTCCAATGTTCCATTGTTAAAGCTGTTTAATTAAAAAAAATCTAATGTAGTCTAAAGAACAGTTGTAAAAATACAATGTGAAACAGTCTGACATGACTTTCGGCAGCCAACTACCACCATCTTGGATAAACCCAAGCTACCTCTACCCCTCACTGTTAACCTTTCAGAACTGGATGCTATGCGTTTACATCTTGCTTTCGCCTTTCTTCCTTCTTTCTCTCTGTCTGTACTCACTCTCTCATTCTCGCAGTTGGATTGTACTCCATGTTTGCCATGTGTAACCAGCAATTCCTTTCTTCAATACATCTGTATCTCCCTTCTCTCTCCCTCTCTCTCTCTCTATATATATATATATATATATATATATATATATACATAAAATATATCTATATCTATAAATCTATATATCTATATCTATCTACAAAAAAAACACATATATATATATATATATATATATATATATATATATATATATATATAATGTTGGTACAAAAAAGAAGCAACAAACTGTAAAATAGACTGTTCGGACGTCCTGGAATACAAGCAGGCCAACAAATAAAAAAGTCTTAACGCTGCTTTATTTATAATGAATACTGTAGCGTTTTCGCTACTAAATACAAAGTAGCTTCTTCAGAGAAAAACAGGTAAAAGGCGCCAAAACCTTTTAAATAACAAATTAACAATTACATCACTTCCTGTTCGAGACTGATGGAATGGATTTACAAATGAAATAATGTAAATATAAATAATGATAAATCATTCCTGCACATGAAATGTCTCATCATTCATCATCAAATCAAACATTCAACATCGATTGAAAGTTACATAAGATACTAAAATTAAAACTTCTCAAGATTTTAATATACAAATATTATAAATTTGAATTTTTTTAAAATTACAAATAAAAGTATGTGAGACTTACTAAAACAAGTAAGTATTACATTAAATGGTTACGTTAACTTTTAATTATACTTTTGGAATGGTAATCCAAAAGTAAATGGAAAGTAGATATATATATATATATATATATATATATATATATATATATATATATATATATATATATAAGTGAAGGAATATGAATGATTCAAAGGTAGTTACCTAGAAACACTTTGTTGTTAAAACAATCTACAAGTCTAAATGACCCAGTTAAAGGTAAAGTTAAAAAATGCATATGGGAACTAATAAATAAAATTCTACTCTTAACTATCTACAAGTTGAATTATCTCAAAAAAGCTCTATACTTTAAAATAGATGAAATATTGCAGTGTTCATTTAAACCTGGTGCGTTAAATGCATCCAGTTTCAACTGCCATTCGAGTTCCCGAATTTCTAGCATTAAAGAAATGGGACCCCCTCGTAAACTTGATGGAATTTGGTCCACTGCCATAAACAGAAAACTATGTCCTGGGTTATGAAGAATATGTTTTGCTAATGCATTCTCACATTTGTTGTTGCGTACAGCGTAAACGTGTTGGTAAATACGTTCCCTAAACTTTCTGTCGGTTTTCCCGACATAAAAAGCCTGACAACAAACACAAAAAGCAATATACACTATAGATTTAGATTCACAATTTAATTTGAATCTAATTTCAAATTTAATGTTCCTAATATGAAAAGTACTACCTGTTCTCAACATCCTACACCAGTTACAAGTTCCACAACAAAATGTACCTTTTTGCCTGTTAAAACTTTCTGATTCAAAATTCCTTTGTAGGAGTTCTTTTATGTTAACTCCTCTTTTGTAAACTACTCTTGGGCAAGGACCCAGTTTTTCAAATAAAAAGGCATTGCTTGAAATTAAGTGCCAGTTTTTTTGTAAGATGCTCAATATTTGTTGTGAATTAAAATTGAACACTGTCACAAAACTCAGAGGGTAAGAAACATCTTCTTTAATTTCTAAATTCATACTGTTCGGACTAATACAGTTAGAAACATCTTTGTCTTGAGAGTATAATGGTGTTTCACCATCAAAATTAAGTAGGGCTTTATAGAAGCCTCTCAATCTTTTGTTTTCCACTTCTAAGGTTAGATCCTCTATCATATTGATAGGGTAACCTCGATTTAAAAATAGTTCTTTTAGAAATTCACACTCTTCTCGAAAATCTGTCAGGTCACTGCACATTCTTACTGCTCTAACCAATTGACCTTTCACTATTGCACGTTTTTGTCTGAACGGATGGAAACTTGTGAAATGCAAAAAGGAATTGCAGTAAGTACCTTTCCTGTAGATTTTGGAGGTGAATTTCTGAGATGATGTGTGTTTGGTTAATTTTACATCTAAGTAATCAATTTCTTCTTGTGAAAAAACATAAGTGAATTTTAAAAATGTCGTGGTGTTATTTAAAAAGTGAACAAATGAACTAGCTTCAGTTGCATCACCTTTAAATAAAATGAAGACATCATCTAAGAATCTTGTATAGTAACAGATCTTGGCCACAACTTCTGGTTTCTTAAAAATGTACTGTCTTTCCCAGTATGCCATGAACATGTTAGCAACACTGGCTCCACAAGGTGTGCCCATGGCTACACCTTGTACTTGCAGATAGTACTCTTTTTCAAATATGAAAAAGTTTGATGTCAAAACAATGTCAAGAAGTTCCGTTACAAGATCTATTTCATTTTTGGAAGTTTTTAATTCTTCCAAAAGAAGGCCAATCCATTCTATGGCTTCTTGATGGGGTATTGCTGTGTACAAATCTACGACATCAATCGTTAACAAGTTGTAAGATTCATCAAATTTTATTCGATTAATGTTGTCCAAAAAAGACCAAGAATCTTTACAAATACTTGGTACATTTTTAATATGTTTCAAAAGTATCGAATCAATCAATTTTGAACAAGGGTATGTCATTGAGTTTCTCCCATCCACTAATGCTCTCATAGGGGGGTCTAACAAGTTTTTGTGCATTTTCGGTATACCGAACATTATTGGGACCTTTGGTGTAATTATGTCAATGAATTTATATGTTTCCACATCAATTTTACCTGAAAGGTAGAAGTCTCTTAAATACCCTCTTATTCTTTTATGGACAACATTCATTTCATTCAAAGATGAAGTTCTGTAAGCCGGGGTATCTAAAACCAAAAGCATTTTGTCTACATACTGGCTTTTTTCAAAAATAACCAAACCTCCCCCTTTATCCGGTTTAATAACCCTAACTGATGAGCGACATAAGTCGTTCAAGGCCATTACTTGTTCTCTAGAGACATTTGAATTAATTCTCTTGTCTTTGTTAGAACACATGTATCTCATGTCTAGCTCACAAATGTTTTCAAAAAGAAGTAAGCTATGGTGGGGGGGGGGGGATTAAATATACTAGATAGTTTTAATGTATATGTAGAATTGTTATTATCAGTACCAAACAGTAGCTTCAGATTCAATTTTCTAACAAAACACTTAAAATCAATAAGCAGTTTCGCTAAATCATAGTTGTTCGAAGGGACAAAGGTATTGCCCAGAGAAAGAAATTCTACTAATTCTGGGTCAAGAACAACTTTAGAAAAGTTATAAATTTTGAAGTCACGTTTGTTGTTAAAGACAATACATGGCAAAGTATCATTTAAAGGAGTATCTAATTGTTCCAATTCTTGTTCTTTGCTTTGTTCTGTCGTTTGTTGCCATAACCTAAAAAATTGTTTTGGTTAGGGCCCTTATTGATGTTATTCAAAGAGCCTGGATGTTCATTGTGTTGACCAAAAGTTTGGACATTTTTCCGGGCTCTATTACTACGTCTTGGACCTGGCATACCGTCATCATTGCTAGTGTTGACTTTACCAGAGTTAGATCCTTCAAAGTTGTCATTAACAGGAATGTTATTTTCAAAGTCATCTGTCAACTTATTAGATTTAGCAAACAAGAGATTCGGATACGCCTTTTGTTGTTGGTAGGCATTTCGATCTCTAAACAATTTTTTAGATTTATTTGATTTCATCTTTACTATAAGAGCATCTATGCTAGTAAAGATGCGATCATAGTCGTACATAAAATTAATAAAGTCAAGGTTGGACTTCATATATAATGTATTTCATTAAAGTCTGATCATTGTAAACTTAAAATCTCCTCTGTACATGGACAATTTATAACAAACAGACTCACAGATACACACTCATAATATATATATATATATATATATATATATATATATATATATACACACACACACACACACACACACACACACACACACACACACACACACACACACACACACACACACACACACACACGCACACACACACACGGAAGGGAGAGTAGGGTGGTATAAGGAATGAAAAGGTACTTATTCACATTTAGATATACAGTCTATCCTGGTTTTGAGCAAGAACAAAGCCAGATTTTAGCTAGGAAGCCTTTCAGACTGGTTTTGAAAGATGGGAGGGAGGGTATAGATCTGGTGGATACAGGTAGGGAGTTCCAGGCCTTAGCAACCTTGTATGAGTACAGACAATGCCCAGCAGATTTGCTATTTTTGTAGACAGACAGGAGTTTTTGGTTACTGGATCGCAATGATTGACTGGAACATAGTTGTAGAATGTTTTGTAGTGCTAGACAGAGAGATGGATGTTGGATTATTTTATAGGTGGTAAGAAGCTGTGTATAGTACCAACCTATGAGCCTATGAACCTATATGTCGGTTGATTTGGCAGTTCTAACCAGTTTAGGCTTTTCAGTGCTATACAGTGGTGGGTTCTGAAAGGGGTATGTGCTGCAAATTTAGCAACTTTTTTATAGCATTGTTGTGAAGCCTACAGGTTAGTAAGGATGGGAGTGCCATAAAGAAGAGTGGAGAGGAGATAAGTAGTGGCAAGCGTACCTTTAGTTGCATCAGTAAGAAAGTTTTTGGCTCTGGAAAGCTTCCCTATTTTTGATGATTTTTTATGCCATTTTCTATATGCAGATTGAATGTAAGACTATCACCCACTATCACCCCCTAATAGTTTGCTATGAGAATTGACTTCAATGGTTGTATATAAAATAAAGGACTTTCATTTTTTTTCATGAGAGCGGGATTTGGAGAAAAAAGTAATAGTTTGGTCTTCTGGGGAATGAGCATGACATGTGAGTTACAAAGCCTTGTTTCAGTGGCTGTTAAAGCTTCCTGGGTCATGTTTTGGTGGTATACCATGTTGTCAGATGTGCAAATGGGAGTGGAATCATCTGTATATTGTATTAGGGTGGCCTGTTGTGTGGAAGTATAGAGGGTGTTGGTGAACATGTTAAAGAGGAGGGAACCAAGTACAGACCTTGTGTTACACCATTCATCACTGGAAGACAACAAGAGAGCTGGGAGTGCCATTTTATTAACTGATACCTATTGGACAGGTACATTTTGAAGCACAGAAGGTTGGGCTAAGCGAGAGACCTAGTGAGGACATTTAAAGTAAAAGCTTGCTGTGACAAACTGTGTTAAAGGCTTTATACAAGTCTAGAAATAAGGAAGAGACTAATTTGCCATTATTTCTAGCTTTATTGATAGTATCTATATAGGTTAGAAGGGCAGTGCTAGTACTATGAGAAAGACGGAAGCCATGTTATGTAGGGGATAGGAGTTCTTCCCGTAGCAAATAGTCTAGCAATTGGTTTTAGTACACTTTTCAAGTATTTTGGTGAGATATAAAGTTATTAGTTATTAATGTGTGAATTTCCTCCTTTGTGCAGAGTGATAATCTGTGACTTTTTTCAGAGAAAAGAAATGCGGGATTCCTGGGTTGACCTATTTATAGGTTCATAGGTTCATACTAGGCTATCTGCCCTAGGGCATTTATAAGCCTAGCCAGAGTTGTGTGGCTTTCACCACCCCTTAGGTTGAAGAATACTATACCCATTAGTTTGCCGTGCCTCTGTCCAGCAGTGATACAGAGATGATCCCCGGGGTAAACTTACGATCTCCCATCCACTGGTCAAGATTCCTCTTGAACAAAGCCAGCGAGGTGCTCTGTCTCACATGGACCGGGATTCTGTTCCACAGCATAGGGAGTCTCTGGGTGATGAATCTGTCCATCCAGCATTTCCTATTTATATCCGTGTTGAGGTTTAAGTGTCTTGCTCTTGTGGCTCTGGTGGATTTGGATTTTTTGAGGTGGAGCATGTCCATTAATTCCGGGTTGGACATGGCCTTGTATGTCAGGCACAGGTCACCTCTGAGCAGACGGTATGCGACTGAATAGAGCTGGAGTTTCTTCAGTCGGGCAGCATATGGCATATTTTGAGCCCCTTTATCCTTTTGGTGAGGAACTTTTGGGGTCTTTCCAATTGCTGCAGGTGTCGGGTAAGATAAATTCCGAATGGGGCATTGTACTCAATCATTGGTCTGATAAGTGAAGAGTACAGGGGAACAATGACCTCCCTTGATCTGGATGTGAATCCCTTCATAATCAGGTGGGCAATGTAGAAGGTCCTCCTAACCACTTTGGCAATGTGAGTGTCAAAAGAAAGGTTACTGTCAACTTGGGTCCCCAGGTCCCTGATAACCTCTTCTGTGCTTAATGGATTGCCACCTATGTGGTAACTTGGGGTTACCTTGTTTTTACCAAAGGGTATGACTATACATTTTTTGGCATTTAGCTTAAGGCCATGGCTCTGGCACCAGTTATCTGTTTCTATGAGACCTCTCTGAAGGATATCTGTGTCTGATGGATTTTCAACTATGGCGCCCAGTTTACAGTCATCTGCAAACTTTGTCAGCCACAATCCTCCTATGTTTGCCTGCACTTCTGAAAAGTAGATGCCGAACAAGAGGGGGCCCAGGACTGAGCCCTGTGGGACACCGCTTGTGACCAGCTTGGAGTCTGACATGGCACCAGCAACTCTAACCCTGTGGGTTCTGTCCTTGAGCCAGTTTGCAACCCATCTTGTGACATATGGGTTTACATTTAAGCTGGTGAGCTTTTCTATGATACCCGAGTGGGGTATTGTGTTGAAAGCTTTTGCAAGGTCAAGGTAGGCTGTGTGAACTGTCTTACCCTCATCAATGGCCTTGGTGACTGTTTCAAAAAAGTCGACCAAGTTCAAGAGGCATGATCTGCCCTTGACAAAAGCCGAGTGGGTAGGACTTTAGGCAGCCAACTACCACCATCTTGGATAAACCTCTACCCCTCACTCTTAACTCTTCAAAACTGGATGCTATGCTTTTACATCTTGCTTTCGCCTTTCTTCCCTCTTTCTCTCTGTCTGTACTCACTCTCTCATTCTCGCAGTTGGATTGTACTCCATGTTTGCCATGTGTAACCAGCAATTCCTTTCTTCAATACATCTGTATCTCCCTTCTCTCTCTCTCTCTCTCTCTCTATATATATATATATATATATACACACATAAAATATATCTATAAATCTATATATCTATATCTATCTACAAAAAAAAAAAAATATATATATATATATATATATAATGTATTTCATTAAAGTCTGATCATTGTAAACTTAAAATCTCCTCTGTACATGGACAATTTATAACAAACAGACTCACAGATACACACTCATAATATATATATATATATATATATATATATATACACACACACACACACACACACACACACACACACACACACACACACACATACACACACATACACACACACGCACACACATACGGAAGGGAGAGTAGGGAGGTATAAGGAATGAAAAGGTACTTATTCACATTTAGATATACAGTTTATCCTGGTTTTGAGCAAGAACAAATCCAGATTTTAGCTAGGAAGTCTTTCAGACTGGTTTTGAAAGATGGGAGGGAAGGTATAGATCTGGTGGATACAGGTAGGGAGTTCCAGGCCTTAGCAACCTTGTATGAGTACAGACAATGCCCAGCAGATTTGCTATTTTTGTAGACAGACAGGAGTTTTTGGTTACTGGATCGCAATGACTGACTAGAACATAGTTGTAGAATGTTTTTTAGTGCTAGACAGAGAGATGGATGTTGGATTATTTTATAGGTGGTAAGAAGCTGTGTATATGTCGGTTGATTTGGCAGTTCTAACCAGTTTAGGCTTTTCAGTGCTATACAGCGGTGGGTTCTGAAAGGGGTATGTGCTGCAAATTTAGCAACTTTGTTATAGCATTGTTGTGAAGCCTACAGGTTAGTAAGGATGGGAGTGCCATAAAGAAGAGTGGAGAGGAGGTAAGTAGTGGCAAGTGTAGTTTTATTTGGCTCAGTGAGAAAGTTTTTGGCTCTGGAAAGCTTCCCTATTTTTGATGATTTTTTATGCCATTTTCTATATGCAGATTGAATGTAAGATTATCACCCACTCTCACCCCCTAATAGTTTGCTATGAGAATTGACTTCAATGGTTGTATATAAAATAAAGAACTTTCATTTTTTTCATGAGAGAGGGATTTGGGGAAAAAAGTAATAGTTTGGTCTTTTGGGGACTGAGCATGACTTGTGAGTTACAAAGCCTTGTTTCAGGGGCTGTTAAAGCTTCCTGGGTCATGTTTTGGTGGTATACCATGTTGTCAGATGTGCAAATGGGACTGGAATCATCTGTACATTGTATTAGGGTGGCCTGTTGTGTGGAAGTATAGAGGGTGTTGGTGAACATGTTAAAGAGGAGGGAACCAAGTACAAAGCCTTGTGTTACACCATTCATCACTGGAAGACAAGAAGAGAGCTGGGAGTGCCATTTTACTAACTGATACCTATTGGACAGTTAAATTTTGAAGCACAGAAGGGTGGGCTAAGAGAGAGACCTAGTGAGGACATTTAAAGTAAAAGTTTGCTGTGACAAACTGTGTTAACGGCTTTATACAAGTCTAGAAATAAGGAAGAGACTAATTTACCATTATTTCTAGCTTTATTGACAGTATCTATATAGGTTAGAAGGGCAGTGCTAGTATTATGGGAAAGACGGAAGCCATGTTATGTAGTGGATAGGAGGTCTTCCCGTAGCAAATAGTCTAGCAATTGTTTTTAGTACACTTTTCAAGTATTTTGGTGAGATAAGTTTGCTATAGGTTTAAAGTTATTAGTTATTAATGTGTGTTGAATTTCCACCTTTGTGCAGAGTGATAATCTGTGACTTTTTTCAGAGAAAAGAAATGTGGGATCCCTGGATTGACCTATTTATAAGAAGTGAGATAGGGTAGGCAATGTTCTTGATGGCTGTTTTTAGGTACTCACTTGGAAGGTTATCAGCTAAAAAAGAACTTGGTTTAAGTTTAAGAGAAGTTTTATACAGGATGCAGGCACAGGTTTGAAGGTAAAAGTGGATGTGGTGATATGTGGTTGTTCAGCAAGGTTGGGATTAGATGTTGAGAAATCCTTGGTTAGAGATGATATACTATCTATAAAATAACAGTTTAACTATATTGCAGTTTTGATTGGTGAGTTATTATCAAGAGAGGCATTTGGGTTGAATTTTTGGCCAGGATGTAAGATTTCTTTAATGGATGTCCAGTTTATTAGGGTTGTGTTTAGTATTATTCTGAAACTTATTATAATCTGCAGACTACAATATTAGCCCACTTAGCTTTGCCATTTCAACATAATGCAAACAGTAGTTTAGTAAATTTCTCATAACAGAATTCAATTCACTCAGCCCCTCTGTGATACAAGCTGTCTTGCAATGCAATGAAAGTCCAAGGCTGTCAGCCTCTCCAGGTCCAACTTTCAGCTCTAAAGAGAAGTGCTTCCACTGGCTATACTCCACAGATTAACCTTGAATGGACTTTTCCATGCCGCACTTCCATGTCTTCCTCTGCTGTCCATTCAGAGGACCCTCTTTTTGAGGAATTAACTGATTGAGTTTAGCCCTCCAGGTTATTACTTTTTTATATCATAATAAATGGCAATTAAGACACTGTGATCTAACTAACGTCTGGGAGAATATTCCCACACTTCATACTGCAGTATACTATCTGAGTTCCCATTTAAAGGCTCGTGTATATAACCAACATTTTACAACTACCTCCCTCCCAGCACAAAAACTTGTTTTTTTGAATCATAACAATGAGTTTTAGGCTCTGGAAAACTTAATAGCAGCATTTCTGTTGGCTAGGCCTGTTGTGTGTGCCACTGTATACTGAAATGGCTGAAGTGATAGCACCCACCTAAACAGCTTGGTATTCCCATCAGTTTATCTATTTAAACATTAAAAATTGTTCTTAAGATCTGCCTCTTTTTTGAGATGGCACTTTTCAGAATATGATGATGATTTTTTTGGTGATAATATACTTTAATTGTATTATAATTCTGTAGTGTCTTTTGTCTAGTGGTTGTTTTATGACCTATTCACACCAATGCTGATTGTGTTTTCTGACAAAATACCTAAACAAAGTTGAAACTGTAGCTGAAGTTACAGAGGGGCAATGAACTGTTACCAAACTGAAATGCCTCCTTACCAAATAGTATTTCAAGGCATAAAAATTCCACTTTATTGGAGAGATACTTTCTTTGAATAGCTGAATGCTTCCTTTCTGCCTTGATCAGCATCCTACTTTTACAGCATACAAGATGTTCCTCAATTTGAATGCCTTGGAATAGCAACTTCCCCCAATTCTACTCTGATACATCGGTATATACGGTGAACTCTTGAGAAAAAAAACAGTAGTTAATTAAATGCTCTGTCTGCTTTGATAGATCATTATACCTTAACAGGTGCTCTTCCCCTTTTGAGAGCTGTGGAAAGGGAAGGCAGTAGTCACAAAATTAGACCCAGACATTCTGTAGTACTCATCTACTTCATGGAAAGCCAACACCTGTTTCTTATCAGAAGATAGAGACCAGTTTTTATGTCCTCTACCTTTTGCAGTTGTGGTCTTTTGTCCCCTCTTCCTATAAGGTACCACAGGTACTTAGCTTCCACCATATCCAATTTGCCTCCCTTAGCAATTACAGTTGAGCCTGCCTCACTTACAGGTTCTAATACTCTGCACTTTTGGTAAGTGCAGTTCCCACTCCTCTGAAGCCAGGTATGACACAGCATAATATGAGTGGGGCTTCAATATTTTATCCATCAGCCTCTGAAAGGTGGTTGGAGCTTTGTGTAGGCCGCATAGTAATACTCTGTATTGAAAGAGCTGTTTTTTACTTTGGTAAAGCATTAAGTGGTATTTGCCATTATTCTTGTGACAAATCCAATATTGCCAAGTATCTGGTCTTTCTAGATTCAACTCATTCATTCTGAGTATGGAATAGCTATACATTTTGAAAAGCTATTTGTCTTCCCAAAATCATTAGAGAATCTAATACTTCTTAATTGTTTCCTAATTTTCTCTGTGATATTGTTTCTATAGTTTATAATCACATGACAATTGTCTTTATTGGAATTGTTTTTCATTTTGTTCACCAGAGCAATAATGGCAAAAAAAACACTTAACCATATAAAATGTTTGTCTGCTGTTCTGTGAAACACTGAGTAGCATTGTTTTATCAGTTCTTGTTACTAGTGTACTCTATAGGCTTGAGTCATTTTTTTTTTGGTTAGTTGTGTAAGTAATGTTGTGGCACACCACACCATAACTTGTACTGAATAAGCATTTGTGTATTGAGAAAGTTTGAGGTGCTGAAGAGAGAGAGGCAGGTCTCCATTCAGCAATTAAATTGAATGGTATTCTGCAAGACTTACGTTCAAGTTGTAACGATAGTACTTAATTCTGCCTCAGACTTGCAGGTATACAATGTTGTGCACTACAACTTACTGTTGTGTGGCTTCATTATTTTTGCAACCAATACATTGTACATTTAGAAATGTGAAAGTACTGAAGGTGCATGTAGATCTTGAGTTGCTTCAGTAATGCAACTCACACTATACTTTAATGGTGTTCTACAAGACCAGTGTTTGAGTCTTAGCTGAAACTCATAATTCTTTGTCAGTTGCATATACATATATATATATATATATAATATATATATATATATATATATATATATATATGTGTGTGTGTGTATATATATATATATATATATATATATATATATATATATATATATATATATATATATATATATATATATATATATTTTATTTATTTATTTTATTTATTTTACATTTGTTGACCGGGCTAGTCTAGCTGGATATATGTCCATTTTCAGTAGAGGCCCGGGGAGAAAAGCTCCAAATCAGAGGAATTAAAACAGATGCATAAGAAAGGCACAAATTATTATAACATACAAGATATAGTCAGAGGAAGTTTAACAGTAAACATATGGAGATTAAATGGTTGTTATTACAATCAAGAATAAAGCAATTGAACAGGTTAAACATGTTGGTTAGAAATGTTGCAAACTAGGAAAAGGAGATCAAGCTTAGCTTCATTATAGGTAGAGGATTAGGTGGGTATAGGGCGATTGCTATTAGTCTGGATATCTATATATATATAGATAGATAGATAGATATGGATAGATATATGCATAAAAGCACACCATCTACAACATAAAATCATAAAATGAAGAAATCCAAAACGCACAAAGCACAAACTATGTAAATCAAAAGAAAAATGAGCTTAAGGAAACACTCGACCAAAATAAACGTAAAATACTGATTTAATAATGTAAGCACACACTTTCGGAGGGCACAATGTCTCTCCTTCCTCAGACAACAAATAAATTAATAAAAATTCAAAATCAACCAAGGTTAAAATCATAAAATGAACAAGACTGTACTACACAATGCCTTTCCCAAGTTATAACATTATGTATAATTTCTCAACAAAGTTCATCCTACTGAATCCAGAACTCATTTTTAGCGGATAATAGTTCCATTTTACAAATCTTGGAATTTTTTTTTTTTTTATGAGATTAATCAGTCAAGTTAAGTAGCAAGTGTTTGGAAACTGAGAGGAAACCAGAGCGCCAGGAGGAGGCTTGCAAACATCCAGTGGCCAGAATTAAACCCTAGACTGTTTAGCTAGTGGAACATACACTGCTCCACCTTACTAAACATAAAAGAGCTTCTCTTTGAAGGTTACCGCCAGTTTCACAGCAGCATATAGCATCTGTCATGTGAGCCACATCCAGAAGAACACCTTTGCACCATGATGTGGAAAACAGACACTGCAGAGATCAGGAATCTAGTGTTATGAGTGATAATGCAGCTATAGTTTGAGTGTTTTTACTCAAGAGCCAATACTTTTCTGACACATCATACCCATCACTCCTCATGTCTGTAACCAAAGTGCCCGTGTCAGCCATAGTCCTTTAAAAATAACATTATTAGTTACATGGAAAACAAGTTAAGAAAACTAATGACAAAAGGTTAGACTGCAACTGTTGGTCTTGTTGAAATATTTGTGTCTGCTCCCCTCTGGTGTCCAAAGTAGGCAGCTGTAAAAATAATAATCTCCAGCTCATTATAAAAAAAGCACATTATGATATAAAAGTTTCCCTTGACTAAATGGACATGACCATTTTAATCCAAACTTTACAATGAGTGTTCTTCCAAATGTAAAAAATGAATGGATAGTGCATGTGCACGCTCATTCTCCGTTCAACTGTTTTTGATTGTTAATGTGCAACTATATTGACAGCTCTCAGAAAAAAAAGATGCGTTTTTCTATTGTTGCGAACATGTTTGTTTACTTATCAATACAAAATTTCACAGACAATTTCACATTTAATTACCTGCCTCTTGCTTATATCTTCATTCAGATAAACTATGTAACATGCTGAAACAGGTAACCATCAGATCAATGTTTGTTGACTGCCGTTGTGTTATGGAGATTGGACATGAACTACATTACATTTTCTTTTTTAGATGTATGAATGAGGAGATCCAGGGACAATCTATAGAATGGCCTGCTGTCACCAGCCCCTGTGTAATCTAATCACCCTGCTCCTTTCTGTCGGTAGCACTATAAGGGCTTTGTTGGGGTTGTTGCTCACTGGGCATACACCTTGACACGTCGCATTAAGTTTTCTGATATTAATGACCTCACTATTTAGATTTCCTATTAAGGGTGAAGTGTCTGCAGGTGGATGGCTGAACATTCTCAGTGTCTACCCAGATTCTTGTAGCGGTCATATCAGTCGTGTTTCGGTACAAATGTGGAGGAATTATAATGTCAAACATTTCCCCTTAAGTGAAGGTGGAGGCTTTATTTCAGATGTATCATAACTTCACAGCCTTCTACTCTCAGGCAGCAATAAGTTTAATTTTGTTAGTGCCACATTTCATAAATAGGAAGGAATGGTTTTATTCACTGCCACCTACCAAATTCAGATTGTGTCAATGAATACGAAGATCCTTTTTTATTAAAGAGGGGCATACAGCTCAAACGTCCCTAATTTATAGGATCATAGGAAGTTACTAGGCTATTAGCCCTGAGGTCCTTACAAGCCTAGCCAAGAATTTAGCCCATGTTCCAACAAGTCAGCACCCGATGCCCCTGTCCAGCAGGGACACAGGTGGAATCCTGGGGTGTATTTTATGTTCTCCATCCCGTTATCCAGGTTGCGTTTAAAAAGGGTTAATGAGGTACTCTGCTTGATGTGGACAGGGAGTCTGTTCCACAGAAGGGGGAGTATCTGGAACACAAATCTGTCCAGCCAACAAGTCCTATTGATGTCACAAACCAGGTTGAGGTCATGTATGCGGGTTACTCGAGTGGAGTTTGACTTGCAGATATGAAGCAGTCCCATCAAGACAGGGTCTGAGATTACTTTGTATGCCAGACAGAGGTTACCTCTGAGGAGTCTGTATGAGACTGAGTAGAGGGACAGGGCTTTTTGCCTTTCTATATAGGGTAAATGTTTGAGGCCCTGGATTCTTCTGGTGAGGAACCTCTTTGGTCTCTCCAGCTGCTGCATGTGCTTTATGAGGTACATGCCAAAAGGGCCATTGCACTCAAAAATTGGTCTTATAAGGGAAGAATACAGGGATGTTATGACCTCCTTGTCCCTGAATGAGATATCCTTACTAATGAGGTGGGCCATGTAGAAAGGTTTCCATACAATGGAGGCAATATGGTGGTCAAAATTCAGTTTGCTATCAGCCTGGGTGACCAAGTCCCTCACAACCGATTGCATGCTTAGGACCTTGTAATTAATGTGATCATTTGTGTGGATGTCACTCTCCCCAAAGTGGATGATGCATTTTTTGGCATTCAGTTTGAGGCCATGTTTCTGGCACCAGTCATTTGTTTTGGTTTGACCTTCTTAGAAGATATCCAGATCACTATAGGAATTGATAACAGTGCCCGGTTTGCAGTCATCTGCAAACTTGGCTGGCCAAAGACCACTGGTTTTGGCCTGCACCTCAGAAAGTATATCCCAAACAACAGGGCCACCAAGACTGATCCCTGGGGTACACCGGTTGTTATGGGTCTACTGCTTGAGGTGACTTCCTCTATTTTTGACTAGGTGGGTTCTATCAGTGAGCCGGTTTGCTACCCATCTGGTAACATATGGATTGATGCCTGGTTGAGAGAATTTATCTATTATACCTGAGTGGGGAATAGCATTGAAGACTTTGGCCAGGTCAAGGTAGGCGGTGTGCACCAACTTCCCCTTGTCCATGGCTTTGGTAACTGTCTCAAAGAAGTCAACCAAATTTAAGAGGCCTGACCTCCACTTGCTGATTTTGATGCAGTTTTTTTCTTTGACTGTCATATAATATTTAATTTTATGGTAAGTTATTAAATATTACAAAAGTGGATAATGCTAGACATTAGACTTCCGTGCTCCTTATAATTTTGAAAATACATTTTAGCTCAAAATCTGTTATTTTATTAACTTTTTAAGTGAATTTAAGTAATGTTTAAAAATGTCCCTGTCTTTGGGCCTTTGTTCCCTCTCCCATCATTTTTGGCTTTATCCCTTTTAATCAGGCATAAAAATTGAGAGCTATGAAGGCTGGAGTACAAGTGCAATGCCTTGTTCATGTCTGCCAAAAAGTTTATAGTGTAGCTTTTAAATAAGTGACAAAAAGCCATTTAGGGCAGTGATCCTGACATAAAGTTTATGTATCTTGATTGGATAATAGCCAACAAGGAATGGATGGTATGTTGTTCACAGAGCTGATAAAAGATGCTAATTTCTTGAACTGTTAGCAGGCAGCCCAGAATGCATGCTGGCCTGTAACTCTGTATATGGTGCAATAATTTTCTTCTTTAAAAAATATAGCCCAGGAAGAATATATTAAACAGATGGCAAGTGGATTCTGCTAGGCAGTGCATTCCCTTTCCAAGTATCATGATCTAGGTCCTGGGGCATATTGTCAAGGAAAGGCAGTATTTGCTTAATTACTTTTATTTATTTAAATTTGTTAAATACGGCAGGGGCTGCACGGCAATAGTTCAGCTTGATTTTCTTCAAGTCTGTCACAGGTTTGCACTGAATAAACAAGGCTGAAAATCATAAGTATTTACAAGATAAATATATACTAAGTTATATACATGGAAATGCATTCCAAAACAACCAGATAAAACTTGTTACAGACCTGTTATATACTTTTTCAGTGGAACAACCAGTGTTTACAGTTCATTTAGTCATAGTGCAGTGAATTCAGTACGATTACCTGTAAAACAGAAGGGATGTGATACAGGAGAATAGAGTAGAGTTAAGTGAAAGCAGGAGAATTTGACTTCTACTTTAAGACATTTTTGCCAATTTTAGGTGAAAGTGAGGAAATAAGTCAATAGATTTTAGTGAGAGAAGGAAGGAGGGATTCCCAAAGTTGAGGACCCCATATGGAGAAGTGGTGGTCTGTGCTGTGAAGTTTATTCTGCAGGGTTTGTAATGCTTTACAGCTGGAGGGATGGCACTGGAGCTGGAAGTTTGATGTTCAGATAATGAGATGGCTTGCCAGAGTGGAAAATTTTGTAAATGTATAATAGGGAAACAAGTAACAGTTTTGTTCTTTGTTCAACAGGTAATGGTTTTACCTAGGACAGAGTGAGATACAGATATTCTCTTATTGTATAATATATAATAAATTTAAAGATCTGGCTTGAGAAGGACTGTAAAGATGCCAGATTTTTCTTTGAAGCTGAGACAATCACAGGTAGGCTGTACTCAATGGGCAAAATATAAGGTTATTACAGTAAACTATTTTTTTCAATGTAAGAGCTGGCAGGGAGAGGTGTGCGGATGCAACTGCATTAATCTGATCAGTACAATATAGCGGGGGGCAGATGCAACTGTAATATTCTGATAACTACAATGTAGTGGCTGGTTTATTACAGGGAAATGCTTTTTCAGTTGAAGAGCTACCTGGGGTGGGGTACTGACGTGATATCGGCAGAATTGGCAGATTTAAAAAATTCCCTACAGAGTACTTTGTCAAAAATATTGAGTGAGCAAATAGCTGTAACTAAATGATTCATTTGGCTGGGTTACAGAATCTGCATTGTCTAGGCATCGTAAGGCCTTATTAAGTTTAATTCTGTTGGCTGCCAAAAAATAAATACTAGAAAATGGAAATCAAAGTCTTAACCAACTGTATTTTAAGTTCTGACTATTATAAAAGAGAGAAAAGAACTGGAGGGAGGGATCTTTAGAAAAGGGAAGGAGCAAAGTACATAGAAATAAATAAAAAGTGTGGGAATAATACATGTAGAGTAATGTTCAGGGGAGAACTGAGGTTTAAGGGAGGGCAGGAATTGAGCAATTTATTTAATGTTGGACTGATGATAGTTACAAAGAAGAAAAAGACGTGATGTGTAATGTATGTAAATGGAAAAATGTTTATATGGTTTGTTTTCTTTTCACTTAATGAATGTTTGCCTATGACTTAAGTGATAATTTAATAAAGGTGTTTTAAAAAACAATATTGTTATACACTTCAACACTGCTATAGACAAAGTAAATGTCATAAAAGATCTGCAGATGTATATAAACAATAAAATGTCCTTTACTGATAATGATTCAGAAGTAAGAAATAATGCATTTCAGGTCATGGGGCAAATATGCAAAATCTTGGCAACTAATGACCCAGTACTCTAACTTGTTTGAGTATCCTTAAAATAGACCATTCTTAGAATATACTGCTCCATTTTGTACACATTGTGAAGTAAAATTACTATAACAAGCACAAGGAATATTTACTAAAAAGATCCCTAATTGTAGTGACATGAATAATGACATATGCCTAATGTTTCGAGATTTTACAATGTCTGCATATAGACATTAAAGAACCTGGCTATTTTGGGGTTTTAAGGCAGTACATAACCCTATCTTCAGAATAAGTTTTGGGCTAAAATTACATCACAATGTTAGATCTTTAATGGACAGTAATACTCTCTTCTCTTTACCTGTTAGAACCAGCAGATTTATGGGTCAAGCTTTTGAAACCTTCTGGAACAAGATTCCATTATCTATAGGGCAATCTAAAACACAGTGACTTTATTTAAAGGTCACTTGGATTCTTCAGGTGATACAATGCATTCTCAAGAAACTTATTGGAGACTGTGTTTCAAGTTGGCCTTTAAGGCCTGAACACAGGTATCCAACCAAAACTTTTTTAACTCATGAAACCTATACAGAAGTTGAAAATGAGATATGGATGTAATGGGTTCCCTACAGAATTTCGAAGCTTAAAACTTCAAAATTCATATGATTGAAGACCACGCGATCAAAGTTTTAAAACGCACATGCACATATGCACATCAGCACACGTACACATGTAGATGTACATATACACACGCACACACACACACACACACACACACACACACACACATGCACATATGCACATCAGCACACGTACACATGTAGATGTGCACACACACACACACACACACACACACACACACACACACACACACACACACACACAAGCACATATGCACATCAGCACACATCTACAGACACACACACACACACACACACACACACACACACACACACACACACACACACACACACACACACACACACACACACAGGTCATGCACACCTACAGGCAATTTGTAGCATTACCAATTCATCTGCAGCATGTTTCCAGTATAGTAAGGAAATATGAACATACAGTAAAAACTCTTGCAGGTAGAAAGAGGATGTGCAAAATCTGCAAAGTTGATAGGCCAGCAGAGATGTAAACAAAAGAACCAAGAGCTGTGAAGTAGTAATAACTGCTGGACATTAACCATAATTATGAATAAGTGGTTACATTATAAAACGTTTATCAGCATTAGATGCCTACTGACAGCAGTAAACAAAAATTTTAACTTTGGCCAGCATATATTTATCAAAGCTAGAAAAGCACATTCCACAGCTTGTCTAATTCTAAAGGACTCTATAGCCACTCCCAGTCTGTCACCTGAAACAACCTGTAAAGGTACAGTTCCTTTTGGAAGAATCGTTTATATTCAAAAACAAATAATTCTGAAACGTTTCAGACTTTGTCATTCTGTTTCTTATTTTTTTTTTTAGTAATATAGCATTGTGTTTACCAGATAAGCCCTTTTGCCATTTTGCTTACTCACTAAACCCACTATTCAAAGTGTCCCTTTTAGGGGAAGGATGACCTCGGAGCACTATCTGAGTAGTTTTTTTTTTTTTTTGCACAGCATCAAATAGTAGGCAAACTAAAGTGGGGAAAATCAAATTCTGTACAGTGAGCACAAGAAGCACTTCATGAACAGTTCAGAGTGTTGGTTCTGTGTTTTAACTACCAATTACTTAAAGGTGACCTCAGCTTGCGCTGTAACACAATGTCTGATCGTCTGATCGAATGAGCTCCAGATCAGAGAATGTAATACTAAAATAAATACAAATAATGGAAAAAATATAACAGATAAATCATAATACAGTACTAACAATGAAGGAAGGGGTATAATCCAATGGTAATGTGGCATGTACTGCCACCATGGCAGCACAGTGGTGCAGTGGTTATCTTTGTTGCCTCACAGCAAGACGTTATCTGGTTTGATTCTCAGCCAGGGTGCCTTCTGTGTGGAATTTGCATGTCTTCCCTGTATTCGCCTGGGCTCCCTCCAGGTCCTCCGGTTTCCTCCCACATTCCAAAGACATGTGCCTGGAGCATTTCTCCCTGGGTCTCCACTAAAAATGGGCTCTGTCCCAGTCGAACTTTCCCAGTAAACAAATGTTAAATAAATAATGAATCAGCTGTTAAAAATGTCAAGCCTAGGATCCCATCATTAGTCCAAGCAGCAAATGCAGCAATTTTGTTACAAACAATGACTGCAAAATCTGCAACATACACAGCATTATTCTTTCTAGGTTGTAAGAGCTTCATTCATTCATGAACACAGGAACTGGCATATTGCCTAGCTTGCTTGTTATGCTTCAGGTTTTGCCTGAAACTGGTATTTCCATCCCTGTCCCCTCTCTGCTTCCTCTCAATCTGCCTGAATTAAGATAAGACAGGGTGACAATGCCTGCATCATCATTATTCTGCACGGTGCCCTTTAACTTTTTTTGGTTAGCACACAGATGGCAAATGCTCAGACAACCTGGAAAACTAGAAATCATTTTAGACTTGTTAACATTTAGTTGGGGCTATATTATTTTGTTGATTGTATATTCAGCGAATAGCCATTCGTCGAACACCTATTTAGTGAAGCCACTCTTCATTGAATGGCGAATTTTAACTAGGGCAAACCAGCGGTTGGCCACCATCTGGAATTTGCCCTTTTCCCCACTGTAGTGCAATCTTGGAGTTGGTATATTTAGTTAGTGGGGTGGGGGCACAGCCGCTACCTTGGCAGGTTTTAAATGTTATTTATTTATTTATTTTTGCAGTTGTTCGGTTGGCCAAACGCTTCTTTGCCCTACTTAAAATTTGCCGTTCGATGAAGAGAGGCTTCACTAAATAGGTGCTTGACAAATGGCTATCCCCTGAATAGCCATTCAACAAAATGTCATAGACCCCATTTAGCCATGGTGGTATGGGGGCACAACTCCTATGCCCCACAATGCTTTGTGCAGGAGGTTTTTCTTCCTAGAAACAAGAAAATCCTATAAGAGAAAAGATAAGTCAACAGTTAAGTTTACACTTAGCAATTAAAGTATGTGTTTCCAGTTCAATAGGTTTTGTTCCCTTAAACTTAAGCTCTCAAGAGTGAAATGAACTGCTATCTTGCAAAGTCAATCAAAACACTAATCATGTTGATGTATATATCAACATTAAAAAATATATATATCACTCTGACCTCAGAGTTAGTAACATTTAGACATGGTGGTATGCCCACCAATGCTTAGTGATGGGTGTTTCTCTTCCCAGAAAAAAAAAATGAAAAAAAATCAAGTCAACAGTTTTTAATTCGACAAATAACTTTGTCACTGTTCATGCTTGGAGCTTTTCTCTCCGGGCCTCTACTGAAAATGGACATATATCCAGCAAGACTAGCCCGGTCAACAAATGTAAAATGAAATAAATAAATAAATAAATAAGTTTATACCTAACAACTGAAGTATAGGTTTCAAGGTCAATACGTTTTGCTCTGTTAAACCTAAGCTGACAATAGTGTGAAGAGCTGCTGTATTGCATGGTTAGTCTAACACTAATCATAATAAGGCGTGTTTATGAGCACTTATACGATATAAAAGTGAAGAAGGAGACAAATGCATTATATAAGCATATTTTGGAGAATGAAGGGCATTCCTTTTGTTTTTTTATAATAGATAACATTTTAACAGATATTAGGGGTGGCGCTTGGTCTACCTTATTGGAAAGAAGGGAACTTTACTGGCAGTTGTTATTAGATTCTACTAACTGGCCAGGTTTAAATGAAAAAGTATCCATTAGTTCCCTATTGAATTTAAAGGCTTTAAGAAGATAAAAAGTATATAAATTTAATATACCATCATATATAAAAAGTATAGAAGTTTTATGATTTTAAAAAAGATGTATGTTTGTGTATTTACATGTATTTATATGTATTTTTTTATATATATATATATATATATATATATATATATATATATATATATATTTATTTTAAAAGAATGTGTTCAAAACAATTTTGATTTTATAGCTTTAAGGGGGCGTGGATAGAAATAATTAGGTCACTTGTGATTATGTTTAAAAGCTTGCTGCAATCTCATTTTAATTGTCTGATGAAGTTCTGTTGTTACGGGACGAAAGCGCTTACGGCTTTCATTGTCCTTTGTGCCTTTGGTTTGAATAAACGTGGATTTGCACTTGGATCGTGTTTTACTTTTCCATTTGGTGTGATTTGGAGACTATCTTCATACTCAGCTGCAGTTTATCAGAGGTTTTTTTGTGTCTTCTGTTGCTGTTTTTTAGAAGATGGCAGATGAGGATTGTTTGGGAGCCGCAAATGAACCTCAAGTAAAAAGCACTGAATTTAACGCTTTACAGAAAGCAGTATTAGATTTGACGAACATTGTTCAGAATTTAACCCAAAAGGTTGATTTTTTTTGGTTACCACGCCCCCTGGTGACATAAGACGCACGCCGAACACAGTGGGAGAAGGAGAAATGGTGTCTTCTAATCTACAGAATACTCTATGTAACTTTAATTTGCACAATTCTTCTCAGCCTGGTATGGCAAGTGGTAATTCGACCTCGGAGCCGAACATTAATATCACTGCTACCCCTGGTAGCTCAATTCCATGTGGACAAAGTTTTATTGATGGAGAACCATGCTCGCAGAATTCCGCTAACGTTCCACAATTAAAAGACTGATTGACAGTAACTATATCATTACAGAAGGGACAAACAGGACTGGGGCTGGTAATAAAAGCCTACATTATTTATTAGAGGAATTTGAATATTATTTATCTAAAATAAAATGCTTGCAATTAGATAATGCATATTTTGTTGAATGTTTAAAAGAAAAGGTTGTCCCAAAAGAGTTACGTATGTGAAGGTACCCTAATGGTTTAAAAGCAGGTTCAGCATTTTTTCATGAATTAACCGCTTTATTTGATCAGCATGATTTTGATTACATGAATTTAATCGTAAAAAACAATGATCAACTTTTTAATGAATTAATAGAAAAAGTAACTGATTTAGATCATGTTATTTGTGCACATAGACAATATAATGATTTTAGAAATGAACATATTAGAATCTTTAACAGTATTGATCAACTGACTAATGAAATAAAAGCTCGTAAAATGAAAAAATTGAGTAGGGATATTACTGAATATGGTAAAGGAAGTGCATACCAGAATCCTCCACCCTCTCAAGAATGGGGGAATAAGTTCAATAACAAAAATGTTACCTATGGAGAAAGTGTTAATAATGCTTCCCAGGCTAATTTTGTACATGAAGAAGAGGAAGAACCTTTTTTAGACATGGAAGAATACCCCCCTCTGAGACGTTCAGAACTCCTGAAAAACAGGGCTCCCCAACAGGACAATATGAGGTCAGAGAATTATTCAACCCTCCAATATTCAAACAATCAGTGGAACAGGGGGAAGTGGCAGGGGAGGGAGGAATTTCTACAACAGAGGGTGGAACAACAGGAAATAGTGCCATTTCACCCTGATAAAAACAGTGATGAGTTAGTAGTGACCTCACTCATTATGGAGAATAGGGATTATATCCTACCAACATGTAATGCCACCATAAATAGGTCGGGTGACTTTAAGGTGTATAATTTTTCAAATATGTATTTTAGTACTGAACATTGTGATGTGTTCGCAAAAGGCTTTACTTATGTACCTTGGCAGTGTAGTAATTTGGCCAATACTTTAATGGACTTGAAATTATACACACAAAAATTGAACTTTAGAGTGTTGTTTCAGAATTTATTCATGGAGCAGTTCATTAACCCTCTGACAGTATCTAGTACATATAACCCCCCCATTACACCCAATGGTTTTATTATTTGAAAGGATATGTGAACTTGACATACGGAATTTAATGTCTAAACATAGGTGGGTTGATGACATGAACCTGAAGGAAAGAGCCATTATTAAAGAGATTAATGGTCTATTAGACAAAATAAGGATCATGAAACGGGATAATGGAGGGGGAATTGTTGCAATAAATTTGGATGATTACAATAAAAAAATGTTGTTTATACTTAATGGAGAAACTTAAGTAAAATCGTCTCTAAATGAGTTGAATAGAGCATATCAAAAAATTAAAAATGAACTGCAGGATTTATTTATTGATGGCTTTATAACCATAGATGTTTTAAACTACTTAACAGTTATACATCCTAGGGTTTCAGTGATGTTTGGTCTTCCCAAACTACACAAAAACCTTTTACAACCCACCATGCGCCCCATAGTTGACTCAAAGGGTTCAATTACATAACCACTTGCAAAATATTTAGATTCTAAGTTAAAGCATTTTGTTTACAGTGAGGCCCATATCTGCAAAGATTTGTGGAGCTTCTTGAGGGCTATTAATGAAATTCCTTTCAAAGATTCTTATATATTTTTAACAGTAGACATAAAAGATTTGTATTCAGTGAACCCTCATAGTGATGCTTTAGAGTGGTTTAATGAGTATCTATATGAGAAAAAGGTTGAACATTTTAATGTGGTAATGTATACACAACTTATGGAAATTATCTTGAAAAATAATTTTATTTTGTTTAATAATGAAATTTACCTACAGCAAGAAGGGGTGGCTATGGGGTCAGCATGTGGGGGACTGTATGCTAATATAGTAGTAATGCAGTGGGAGAAGAAATATTTATTTTCTTCTGATTTTTTTTATTATATAAGATATTATATTCACTTTCTGGATGATATTTTTGCTTTATGGGATGGACCATATGCTTTAATTAGTGAATTTATAGCATATATTGGTTCCACAACTCAGATTTTGAAGTTTACACATAACATTGATCAACAAAAAAATAGCATTTTTGGACATTATGATAAGTAAAGATTACAGTACAAAAACATTTACATCCAGAATATATAGAAAGGAGAAATACTGTAATTCATTACTACATTATACTAGTACCCAGCCACAGAAACAGACAAAAGCAATAATAAAAGGCAATTTGTCCATGTTGCCCGTAAGATATCAAGCGCTGAAGAATTTTTGGAAGAATGTGAATGTTTAAAAGCTATGTTTTTAATGAGAGGTTACCCTATGAAATTAGTCATTGATGTCCTTTTGGAGGTTGTTAACAAAAGGGAAAGAACATTTTTGTTCCCCTTCTATCTGAAACATCATCTCAGGATGGGTATATGATGGGTGGAATTCCTGACAACAATGAGATCACGAATAGGGATTATAATACCTCTCTCACTACTGTATATACAACTGACAGTATGGATATAAAGAAAATCTTAAATAAGAATTGGTGTATCCTGAGTCAGGATAGAACTGTTAGATCATACATAGATGAGAGACCATCCATTATATTTAAAAGAGGTAGGAACTTAAAGTGTTCGTACGAAAGGAAATTTACTTTGAGCAGTGGCAATAAGAATGGGCAGATGAAAAAGTGTGGAATGTGCCGGTTTTGTAAATACGTAAAAGAGGGAGGGGTATTCAATATTAACAATATCATTATTAATATAAGGTGTAAATATAATTGTGATTCAGAAAGAATAGTATATTGTGCCTTATGTAACCAATGTAATTGTTTTTACATTGGTAAAACAGATAGAAAGTTAAAAAGGTGTGTTTATGAGCACTTATACGATATAAAAGTGAAGAAGGAGACAAATGCATTATATAAGCATATTTTGGAGAATGAAGGGCATTCCTTTTGTTTTTTTTTTATAATAGATAACATTTTAACAGATATTAGGGGTGGTGCTTGGTCTACCTTATTGGAAAGAAGGGAACTTTACTGGCAGTTGTTATTAGATTCTACTAACTGGCCAGGTTTAAATGAAAAAGTATCCATTAGTTCCCTATTGAATTTAAAGGCTTTAAGAAGATAAAAAGTATATAAATTTAATATACCATCATATATAAAAAGTATAGAAGTTTTATGATTTTAAAAATATGTATGTTTGTGTATTTACATGTATTTATATGTATTTTTTTATATATATTTATTTTAAAATAATGTATTAAAAATAAATTTGATTTTATAGCTTTAAGGGGGCGTGGATAGGAATAATTAGGACACTTGTGATTATATTTAAAAGCTTGCTGCAATCTCATTTTAATTGTCTGATGAAGTTCTGTTGTTACGGGACGAAAGCGCTTGCGGCTTTCATTGTCCTTTGTGTCTTTGGTTTGAATAAACTTGGATTTGCACTTGGATCGTGTTTTACTTTTCCATTTGGTGTGGTTCGGAGACTCTCTTCATCCTCAGCTGCAGTTTATCAGTGTTTTTTTTGTGTCTTTTGTTGCTGTTTTTTAACTAATCATATTATGACATAGCATTGGAGCAGGCAAATGAAAAAACTAAGCTTTTTGCTGGGGGCAAACTCTGCCCCACTCTCCTTGCTACTTAAAATATACCAACTATAAGATTGCACAATACTGGGGAAGAGGCATAGTCCCCTAGCCTGAAATTATAGTGATCTCACACAAAAGTCATCTGCTTTCCTGTCAATCAAATTAAGCTGGCAGAGATTCTGTAATTTGAAAAGAAAAAAAATCAAGAGATCTTTATCAAGACACACACACACACACACACACACACACACACACACACACACACACACACACACACACACACACACACACACACACACACACACACACACACACACACACACACACACATATATATATATATATATATATATATATATATATATATATATATATATATACTTGATTATTCTGCTGAGATCTGAACCCTATAGCTGTGCCAGTGGGGATTCTTATTGGGGATCTGGAGAGAAAGGGAGAAACCAGCCCCAGACTGACTGTGATCTCTGTGTGCTCTTAAGGGAAACTGTACTTTACTGTGTGTGTATTTATCTTTCCCATTATGCATGCCTCTCACTTGTGCTAGTGATGCGGATTGAGTCTCCTTGATTACTGGCAGTGCACGGACGTCACATATTGATTGTTTGGCAGTGATGGGATATCCACATCAAATATTAATTGTTTGATTGTGGTGAGTTAGCCACATCACATACTAATTGGCTTGTAGTGGTGTGGACATCGAATTCCTGTAGCTTATGGACAGTGATCACTAAAGGTGTTTTTGTACTCTAAATCACCCACACGGTGGATATTCAGAGTTCAGGTCACAATTGTTTTATTTCTTTTGTTAGCTTAGTTAGTTAGGGAAAGCAGGCAAGCATGTCAGTAGAGGAGTATGGCAAGCTGACAAGGAGCCAGTTGGCTGAGATGTGCCAAGCTAAAGGACTGGTGCATGGAAACCTAACTAAGGCAGACATGATTGCAGCTTTGGTCACAGCTGCATCAGAAATCAGCAATCAAGAGGACGATCAGACTTGCCGTGGAGATGTATAACACACAGAGAATGGACAGCTCAACCTTTCTGCAGAGGACTTAAAATCCATCTGGAGCTAAAGAGACTTGAGTTGGAGGCCAGGTGTTTGGAAATAGAAGCTGAGGAGAAGGAGAGGTAGAGGCAGCATGAAAAGGAGATGCTGACTCTTCGCCAGAGTCATGGGGGTAATGGGGAAAGGAGTAACTGGACCCCAGTAGCACAAAAGGTCAGTAAATTTCTTCCACAGTTTACAGAGGGGGATAATTTTACTAGTTTCATTCATATGTTTGAGAGGGTATCTAATCAGTATGATGTTGTCCAAAGGCTCTGGGTATGGTTCCTGACCCCCTTACTCCATGGTAAAGCTATAAATGTACTTTCCAAATTATCTGACATTGACCATTTTAACTATAATGCTGCAAAGAATTGCTTGTTAGAATTTTTTAAGCTAACACATGAAACTTATAGGAAAAAACTTTCGTGAGCATAGATGCAAGGCAGATGAAAGTGTGTGTGTGAATATGTTGCTGAATTAACACTTATTTTCATAGGTGGGTGAATGGATGTCAGGTCACCACTTTTGAAGGGCTGTCAGACCTTTAGGTGAGGGAACAAGCCCTTAGCATTTTGTCTGAGGACATGAGGATCTGGTTAGCTGATAGACAATGTGCTTCTTCAGATGAGTTGGGAAAGAAGGGAGACCTATACCTAGCAAGCAGGGCAACCCTGCACAGGAAAGGGATCCCCAGTACTGCTCACGGGTCTAAAGGAACCCATGGTGGGAAAGCCCAGACTGCCCCAACAGAATCTGCCAGTAGCAGGGAAGCCACTAGTCCAGCTACATGTCCAGGACCTAGGGTTAAATGTTTTGAATGCAACCAGTGGGGTCATGTGGCATATAGATGTCTACGGAGGCAAGGTGGGGAACAAAAGGTGAGGGAGCCAGTAAGTGGGAAAGACAAAATGCCAATAGTAGGTTGTCTTGAGACAACAGGGGTACCAAACTACCATCCTGCAGATGTCCTGATAGGGAATGATTGGGATGAGGCAGTACCATGTGCTCATGCAGTTACAAGCAGTCAGGCTTGGAGACAAGCATGTAGGTCTGGTAGCCTGGGGGAGACCCAGTCAGACCGCATACTTGCAGCCAGGACTGGTGAAGTGGTTACTTCAGGGAGGGAGCTACTCTGTAGCAGTGAGACTGAAGGTGAGCCACAGCTGCTTGTGGGTAGTGATGGTTCCTTGCACAGAGGGACTGCAAAGGTAGAGGTGAGTAGTATTACCCAGGCAGACAGTGATGCATCGCTGTCAGAGGATGTCAGACTTCCTGTGGAAGGGGAGCTGGAAAGGTTTACAAAAAGAAAGTTGAGACAGGCTCAGCTCTCAGACCCTACATTACAAGGCATGAGCCAAGTAGCTAGTGAGGCACCTGATTCTCAAGTGAAGGGGGAATCTGTATACTGGGACAAAGGGTTACTGTATAGAGAGTGGACCCCTACGGAAGGGCTAGAAGGTGAGAGAATACAGCAGTTGGTAGTGCCTAGAGCCTAACATCTGGCGCTTCTAGCCATAGCCCATGATATTCCCTTTGCAGGTCATATGGGCTTAAAACATACAAAAAGATGTATTATGCAGAACTTCTATTGGCCTGGGATTTCCAGAGATGTAACAGGGTACTGCAGGATCTGTGAGCAGTGCCAAAAGGTAGGCAATGCAGGAGACAAGGCGAAAGCTTCTTTGCTGCCTTTGCCTGTGACTGAGGAGCCATTTCTGAGGGTAACTGTGAATATTGTGGGGCCTTAGAGTACTCCAAGTTCCACAGGGAAAAAGTATATCTTAGTGGTAGTGGATTATGCTGAGGCAGTGGCTTTGCCCTCCATTGAGGCGCAAAAGGTGTCAAATGCTTTATTAGAGGTTTTCAGTAGGGTAGGTTTAACAAAAGAAATACTGACTGACAGAGGTGCTAATTTCATGGCAGACCTGCTGGCTTGTCTGTAGAAGTACTGTGGGGTAAAGGACCTGAAGACCACCCCCTACCATCCCCAGACTAATGGTCTTGTTGAGTGGTTAAACTCTACAATCAAGTCCATGCTGCAGGCATTTGCAGACCAGTTTAAGAGGGAGTCGTAAAATTATTTGCCCCATCTGTTGTTTGCTTACAGAGGGGTTCCTCAGGAATCCACAGGTTTTTCACCCTTTGAGTTGTTGTATGGGCATAGGGTGAAGGAGCCTCTAGATTTAATTCGAGATGAGTGGGAGGGTGAGTGTGAATCCCACAAGGAGTCTGTTGTGGCATATGTCCTAAACCTCAGGACAAGGCTCAGGGAACTCATGGGGTTGGCCCTGGAGAACCTGGCAGAAGCCCAATGCAGAAAATGGTCTGGTATGACAGGAATGCTCGAGCTAGAGAGTATGCTGTAGGGCAGCAGGTAATGGTTCCCATGCCTGTCAGACACAACAAGCTGCAAGTAGCCTGGGAGGGACCCCACAAGGTGGTAAGGAAGGTCAATGATGTTAGCTACATGGTGAAACTGCTAGGCAGGAGGCAGGAGCACAAATTGTACCATGTTAACATGATGAAACCTTACCATGATAGGGAGGCCCTTGTGCTGAGTACTTGGAGGAGTCTGAGGGAGATCTGGTGACTGATCTCCTCAGTGAGGCTCAGACTGACACCTTGTTGGAAGGGGAAACAATGTCCCAGCAGCTATCTCCTACCCAGGTTTGAGAAATCCGAGCAGTGTTACAGGCGTTTGGGGACATGTTCACTGGGAAACCAGGGTGCACCCACTTGGTGCAGCACCAGGTGGATACAGGACCCCAAAGGCCTATTAGGCAGGTGCATTATAGGGTGCCTGAGAGAGTAAAGCAGTCTCTGAGGGAGGAGGTACAGGAAATGTTGGAACTAGGGGTTATTCAAGAGTCCAGTCCCTGGGCCTCCCCAGTGGTGATGGTGCCAAAGAAGGATGGCAGCACTAGGTTCTGTGTGGACTACAGGAAATTAAATAATTACACAGAGTCAGATGCTTACCCTATGCCTAGGTCAGATGAAGCCCTTGAGCAGCTGGGTGGGGCTAAGTATCTAACCACCATTGATCTTACCAAGGGTTACTGGCAGGTGCCCTTGACTCCCAGTGCTAGAGAGAGGTCAGCCTTTGTGACTCCTTTTGGCTTGTATGAGTTCACAAATATGCCCTTTGGGATGAAAAATGCCCCAGCCACTTTCCAGAGGCTGGTAGATCATTTCCTAGCAGGAGCAGGAGGGTTTGCCCTTGCTTACCTAGATGATATTGCCATCTACAGCCATTCCTGGCAAGAGCACCTTCAATATGCCAGGGAGGTGCTGGGCAGACTACAGAGGGCAGGGTTGACCATTAAGCCTAGCAAATGACAGGTGGGTATGGCAGAGGTCTACTACCTGGGATATAGAGTGGGGAGTGGTAAGATTAAGCCTGAACCTGCCAAAGTGGAAGCCATTCAGGCACGGCCTGCACCTGTTACCAAAAAGCAGGTGAGGGCATTCTTAGATACAGCAGGATACTACAGAAAGTTTGTCCTCAGTTATAGTACCATAGCTGCTCCCCTCACAGACCTGACAAGGAAAGACAGGCCAGATAAGGTCGTGTGGACTCCAGCATGTGAGCAGGCATTCCAGAAGCTTAAAGAAACTTTGGGAGGACCCCCTGTGTTAGCCAGTCCAGATTACATTAAAGAATTTGTTGTGCAGGTGGATGCTTTAAACCATGGGGTGGGTGCTGTACTAAGCCAGATTTCTTCAGAGGGAGAAGAGCACCCAGTGGTTTATCTCAGTCGTAGGCTCCAACCCAGGGAGGAATGTTATGCAGCTGTAGAAATGGAATGTCTAGCCATAGTGTGGGCACTGCATAAACTTTGGCCTTATCTGTATGGAAGGAAATTCACTGTAGTTACAGATCACAATCCCCTAACATGGTTACACTGAGCCAGCCAGCAAAATGCCAAGTTGCTAAGATGGAGCCTGGGGTTGCAAGCATATGATATGTCAGTGCAGCACCACAGTGGGATTAGCAATGCCAATGCAGATGGGATCTCAAGACAGGGAATGGGGTAAGGTCAACTCAGATAGACCTAACCCTCTCAAGCAACGTTTCTCAAGGGTCACTTGAAAAACTAGCTTGAGTTCTCTGGTGGGGGGGGGGGGTATGAGAAGGCTGCCAGCCTAGCTAGATAGAATTTTGTAAATAATTCTTTGTCATTGTAAATATTATAATCCACAGGCTTGTTCTACAAATGTAAAAAGAACTATATGTTAGGATTAAACTATATGTTGTTCTCAGCTTCAGAAATATAACCACAGTGCACCCTGCTGGAAGAAAGCTGGTAAGTAAAGCATTGTATGATTGTTTGATCTCAAGCTCAGAGAGGATGTTTGGACTAAGGAATTAGTTTTATTGTCTTAGGACAAGAGTCAATTACTAAATTTTACTTGTAAAATGTCTTTTATTGCTGTGGCTTCCTGCAGGTGCAGATTACAAAACAAAATGTAAATTTTGAGTTTCTGTTAGCCTGGGAAACTAAATCAGAACTGTTAATAATTATGTAATCTGAAATGACTCAGCAGTACTGTGTTATCAGTTTAAGGACAGAAAGAAAGGAGAGCATTTTGGATTTTGTCTGAACCTGAACACATCAACTCACCAGCACTCTGACTTTGCTCTGTAAGTAGGATCTTAGATCTTAGTACTTCTCTTAGAGTTAGATAGAAATTTAGCCAGATTAGTCTAGCTGTTTTCTATATTTATGACAGACTGTCCTACAATATTGTTTTACTAGTTTCCTGTGATCTCTGAACTCTGTAATGTCATTGTGCTGAAGTAATAAGATTTGTCTTGTGTTTTTATTATTTATTATTAAATATTTTTTTAAACCTTTCAACTGTGGCTGTTTTGTGTAAAGGTAATTTAAGCTCTTAGAGTATGTTGCATGTATTTGGTGATACTGTTCAAGCCACTAAAATAGCTTTAGTCCTGGGTCACACTTGCTATTTGGATAACAGTAATATTGCACAGTGAAACTGATCACCCTTTGGGAAGGGCCTTATAGTAGCTGATATTAGTGGTTGGTGGCTGTGATTTCTACCTTATAGTCTGGAGAGAAGGGGGCATAGCTACAGAACCTGTGCCAGTCTTCCCCAGGAGTGTCTGAGCATTTGTATATAACTCATATCTCAAAGTGTGTGTGTGTGTGTGTGTGTGTGTGTGTGTGTGTGTGTGTGTGTGTGTGTGTGTGTGTGTGTGTGTGTGTGTGTGTCAGCTACTTGGGCAGGGACACAAAGCACTGGTTAGACAGAGAGGTTGCTGGAGGTTTTAGCTTGACCACTAGGCTGAGATCTGTACCATATAGCTATGCCAGTGGGGAGTCTTATTGGGGATCTAGAGAGAAAGGGAGAAACCAGCCCCAGACTAACTGTGAGCTCTGTGTGCTCTTAAGGGAAATTGTACTTTACTGTGTGTGTACTTGTTGTCCTTCCCAATGTGCACACCCCTCACTGGTGCTAGTGGTGAGGATTGAGGCTCCTTGATTACTGGGCCAGTGCATGGGCATCACAATATATATATATATATATATATATATATATATATATATATATATATATATATATATATATATAAAATTAAAGGAGATCTGGCAGTTGGTTGGTACGGAGGTTTAAGGCACTTGCCTGCCCTTAGCTATTAAGGTTTCAAGTTTGACTCTGAGCAGAGTCACTTAACTAGACAGTGCTCCTACCCAGAGCCATAAGTCAGATCATGGTCAAATGGGGCTCTAGGCAGGAAATGGATCAGGGCCCCCACAGCCATTCCAGTACCCTATTACTTGGCTAGTTCTCCCCAGTTACCATAAACACTGTTCAGACTTGTCAGTGTGCATACTACTTTCTCATTTAATTCTACAAAGATTACAGATATTTGGATTTCATTTCAAACATTTATTTCAATTTTTAGCATAAACACTGATCGCCATTTGCTAAACAAAACAATACAGTCTCCAAATGAAAACAGACTTAGCATGAACAGTAAACTTCTCTGCCCTTGAAACTCACACTCATTGAAACCCATATCCATAGAAAGATCATCTGGCCAGCGGCAAATTAAGTTTACCTTTGGGCTGTTTTTAAATTGTAAGCCCCTTGTACACATTTTTAGGATCATGTATAAATGCATGCATTCTTTGATTCACCTTCCTGATTGTATTAAATTATGTTCCTGTATAATACAGCAGCACTTGTTAGAGAGTGTGTTGTAGTTTTGAACATTTTTCCAATAAGCAATGAAACAAAACATATGAACCAATAATGACAAAACTACTCATTTCAGAACATTTCAACCATAAAAAGCCACTCAAACATCTGTCATTACAGTCCACTAATATCAGTGAATATGCACAACCTCTGTGGAAGTAAAAGTCATCTGAATAATTCAAAAATAAAGTGATCTGTAGCTAATGAAGAGGTTGCTGCTGCTGGCAAACAACTTTATATTTCAGTGTTTCATCTACAAATTTAGTGCCTGCTGTCCTTGAAGCATAAATTGTTAAGAAGGGAGGTGATGATTAGTGATCAGCAGTATGGTTTCATGCCAGGAAAGAGCACTACAGATGCGATGTTTGCTCTGAGAGTGTTGATGGAGAAGTATAGAGAAGGTCAGAAGGAGTTGCATTGTGTCTTTGTGGATTTAGAGAAAGCATATGATAGGGTGCCTAGAGAGGAGTTGTGGTATTGTATAAGGAAGTCAGGAATGTCAGAGAAGTATGTAAGAGTGGTACAAGATATGTACGAGGGTAGTGTGACAGTAGTGAGGTCTGTGGTGGGAGTGACGGATGCATTTAAGGTGGAGGTGGGATTACATCAAGGATCAGCTCTGAGCCCTTTCTTATTTGCAGTGGTGATGGACAGGTTGACAGACGAGATCAGACAGGAGTCCCCATGGACTATGATGTTTGCAGATGACATTGTGATCTGTAGTGAGAGTAGGGAACAGGTGGAGGAGACCCTGGAGAGGTGGAGACATGCTCTAGAGAGAAGAGGAATGAGGGTCAGCAGGACTAAGACAGAATATATGTGTGTGAATGAGAGGAAGGATAGAGGAATGGTGAGGATGCAGGGAGTAGAGGTGGCAAAGGTGAATGAGTTTAAGTACTTGGGATCAACAGTTCAGAGTAATGGTGAGTGTGGAAGAGAGGTGAAGAAGAGAGTACAGGCAGGATGGAGTGGATGGAGAAGATTGTCAGGAGTAATTTGTGACATACGAGTACCAGTAATAGTGAAAGGGAAGGTCTACAAGAGGGTAGTGAGACCAGCTATGTTATATGGGTTGGAGACAGTGGCATTGACAAAAAGGCAGGAGTCAGAGCTTGACGTGGCAGAGTTGAAGATATTAAGATTTGCACTGGTTGTGACAAGGATGGACAGGATTAGGAATAAGTATATTAGAGGGTCAGCCCAGGTTGGAAGGTTTGGAGACAAAGCCAGAGAGGCAAGATTACATTGGTTTGGACATGTGCTGAGAAGGGATGCAGAGTATATTGGGAAAAAGATGCTAAGGATGAAGCTGCCAGGTAACAGGAAAAGAGGAAGGCCTAAGATAAGGTTTATGGATGTGGTGAGAGAGGATATGCAGGTGATTGGTGTGACGAGCAAGATGCAGAGGACAGGAGGAAATGAAAACAGTTGATCTACTGTGGCGACCCCTAACGGGAGCAGCCGAAAGAAGAAGAAGAAGCCCTTGAAGCATAAATTGCCTATACTACATTAAAAAAAATTGGTAAGCTGGTAATATTGCAATAGGAATTGGCTGACAAACTGGCAACAGGTTCATAGGTACCAGGCATCTCATCCAAAGAAGGACACACTCAGGACTGCAGACCCCTCCCATCTTAAAGTGCACTGCAGAATTAACACTCTCTCTACATAGTGTTGGAGTAAGACCCACATGCCCCTGCATCAAAGGCAAGTATGCTACTTGTTGTGTTACTAACACTGCTTTCAAATTTTTATAGCACAAACAATGACAGCCATTTGCTAAACAAAACTGTTTCACATTGAAAATAGACTTAGCATCAGCAATAGTAGATATCTCTTCCTTAAAACTCACAATTCCTTGAAAATGCACAGAAACTCACAATTTTTGAAAATGTGCTGAAACTCACATGCCTTACACAGTGTGATGGTTGGTATAATTGGTGTAGAGGATTCAGACTATTGTTTCCTGTGACCAAGTTACAGGGTTTGAACATGAGTAAGTTATTTAATTAACTTGCCATCCCTAACTAGGGCATTTCACTCACACTTACTGAAGGAATGGACAGTTTACTCACAGCAGCAACATGCAACTTCTCCATGTTTAAACACTGCATGTGAAAAGAAGCATCAGGAATGTTTAAATCTGCATTGATATGTGTGCGTCATACTAAAGATGCATGTAGAGTGCATGTTTAAAGAAGAAATCACAAGCACAGACACCCTTAAAAAAGAAATGTAATTTGATTTTTTTAATTGCTTAAATTAAAAATTAAATATTGTGGCAGCCCCTCAGTCAGCTGGCCCTAAGCAGCTGCATAGGTCTCCTAGTGCTGGATCTGGCTCTGACCATGACAGGTCAAAAATCTGCAGCATGATTTCTTATAGGTACTTCACATTACCATCATATCTCTTCCATGTTGCAGAATATCCAATGGCTGCATGTATAATCACATATTATCTTTGTCTTTCTTATGGTTTATTTAGCCCTGCATGGTTTGGGTTACCTTATCTTAAGAAGCTTTTGGTTCCATAATATCTGGCTAGGCAGCCTTATTTCTCCACTCTGGGATATTTGGAGAATCCTAAGGCCCACTTGCCGAACTTTCAAATCCAGGTTTTTCACCATCAGTCTACTTATCTTTGGAAAAATTTGTCCACAGTGGTTTCATTCTGCACTGACTTTCTCAGGTTTTAGGCTGTTTCTTACAACACTTGTTTGAGTTTGTGATGATGTGAGATATTGTTAGCTGTGCCAGGAGATGTAGGGCAGTGGATGTGTAACAAGTCAACACAGCTAGCTGGAATTTTGTAAAGAATTATATGTCATTTGTATATCAAACTGATTTGTGCATATGCTTGTGTCGAAAAATGTATTTGTAAAGCTGCTTGTGTTAAAAAATGTACCAACATTGGGTCCTGACTGTACTGTAACTTATTAAATGTATATGTTTTAACAGAGGATACTGGAAGAGAAGAAGTTAAGCTCAGCCGCAGCTAACTTTTAGATAAAATATCATGAAAATAAATTACTTAATTTAGGACATAAACATTGTATCTTACAATTCTGACTGCAGAGAGAGACTAAATATTGTGTCAGAGAATGGTTTATTAGTTCTCATAGGAAGAGTGGAAGTGTTTTATGTTTTTTTACCTTCCAGATGCTATAACATGTCTCAGCAAAGCTCTATATGTGTGTATAGTAACACAAATGTGCTAAATTCTGGTTCAGTTTCTGGCAATGGGGGTAGCATGGGAACCAGAATCAGATGACCATATGTATGTGATTTCATTCTGTAATCTAGGTCAAAAATTATGTTTTAATACAAGGTGAGACAGAAGTCTCAAGGGCACTATGTTTTTGGAACCTGACAAAGAAGGACCCCTCACCTACTTCATCTTGCCTTGCTCTAGTAAGTGAACAAGGGAATAGTAATGTTTTAGATCAGTCAGGAAAAATATAGTGAGATTAGTTAAGCACTTCAGGAAAAATATAGTGAGATTAGTTAAGTACTGTTTTACTGTATCTGTGTGACTCTATTTATATGTGTTATTTTAATATTTTCTGTGAATGAAACTCTGGTGTTTATTGTAAATAGATATTTAGTATTTTCCTGTTATTGTATTATTTATTATTATTAAATATATTTAAACTTTTCATTCTGGCTTGTCCTTTAGAGAATATTTTAAACTTTGAATGTACTTATATCTATTCGGTGACACTGTGGCCACTTCTGAGAGCCTTACTGCATTGGTCAAACACTATCATTTGCATTAATATTAATTTCACTCAGTATAATTGGGTACCCTTGTAAGAACCTTAGAGTAGCTTGCTTTGGAGTGTCTGGTGGCAGTGTAACTACCTTATAGTCTGGGCAGAAGGGGCATAGCTAGTAAATCTGTGTCAGCCTTTCCCAGGTGTGTGTATATGTGTGTGTGCATGTGTGTGTGTTTGTGTGTGTGTGTGTGTGTGTGTGTGTGTGTGTGTGTGTGTGTGTGTGTGTGTGTGTGTGTGTGTGTGTGTGTGTGTGTGTGCTTATGGAGAGAATTACTGGGGATCTGGAGAGAGAGGGAAAACTAGCCCCAGGACTGAGTGTGTTACCTGTGTGCTCTTAAGGCAAACTGTGCTTGATGCAGAGACCTGCATCTGGAAATACTGGGTGCATCCATTTTTTATTCCAAGTGAGCGTACCTCTCCAGTGTCAGTGGTGGGGATTCAGGCCCCTTGATTACTTGCCCTGAGTGGGGACGTCTCATAGTTAGCTTATAATGTAGGTTGATTATATTTTACCTTTTACTATTATTTTTTTTAATAATGTAATTAGACAAAATGCATCCAGTGAGCTTCTCAAATTTGTATTGGTTTTATAAGTTCAGTTTTATTATAAATCTGTTCTTTGTGATTAATTTATGTTTTATCCTTTCTTTGCTTGTTTTATAATCCTTGTATTTAATAGTGTTTTATAGACAAGCACCCAAAATAAACCTGGACTTGAACTTACGTTTGTAATCATCCACCTGAAAGTCAGCTCTAAAAGCTGTTACAAGCTGATATGTATGATTCAAGAGTTCCAGGTGGCCAAGTGGTGCATTGCTTTATCACAATTTTAAGATACCAGGGATGCAGAAAGGTTGTTATGGTATACATTCCAGCATTTGAATGTATACATCTTCAGCCAGACATTAGACTGACTAGACAGAATAGGGTGATTTACAAGGGGGTGCATTTTTTTGTCAGAGGGCAATGGAAAGGTATGTGGCAAGAGCACCTCCTGAAATACAATTAGGAATATTTATTGATGATTCTGATGAACTGACTGTTGTGAGTTTGCCTTAATTTACAAGCCCAACCATATAATATTTACCTATCCTAGTCAGGTAACAGGAAGAGATCTGAGTTCCTTTAATTTTCACTCAGATCTGTAGTTACATTTTACATGTCAGAAACAATATGTTATGGTAAGTATTAAAATCAACAATTCACACCTGCTACCAGTGACATCCATATGTATTCCACTAGGCAGCTAATCTAGCATTTCATGATAAAGCCTTACACTGTCTAACCACAAATATCAACTCTCACCTTATCATCATGGAGTGCAGGAGCCCAGACCAGAATCAATCAGCTGATGGCCAAAGTCAGGTCTATAGATGTAGCCAGCATATGACACTGACCACTCAGATAGACAAAAGCTCTGGGTATGAAAGCATCTCTAACCGGGCTCTTTTATCTGCTCTTAACATAACTGTATATCAGCCTTCATACATTCATGGTTTGGTGCAACTCAAACATTTAGAAATCTTTAAGATATTGTATGTCATGGAATATGAAGCACTTCAATATTTGTTGCTTCAGCTTTGCCCTCTTGGCTGTAGACGCAAATCCTTTCTGTAGATAACCTGTAAATGAAACAGTTGTATTTGCCAACAGCATTATCACTAATATCCAAAACAGAATGTCACCTCGGATGAAAAGATGGGTCTGTGTAATAAATTTCTCCAAATAACTCCTAAAGTAAAACATGTTATGAAAGAGAGTTATCATCTGTATTCTGTATTCAGCCCCCCACTCCCAAAAACATAGATGTGATTAAATTCAGGGGATCACTGCAGTTGTTAGCAAGAAACCTTTTTCCATCAATCAGCAATGGCAACATTGTAACATTATAAAATTTTAGAAAGATGTTACTCAGATTCAAGTCTCCTCCTTCCTTTTCTATTTATCAGAAGTGGCCGATCTCTTTGCAAAACAATCCAGTGGCTCAGTTAAAATATTAAATCATAAAACCTGTTGTGACTACTAAATCATCATCCATCACCATTCATAATAAACGTAGCTTCTGTAGTTATATCATTAGGTATCCGAACAATCTCTCACCTGAATTCTTGAAAATGGCAGCCAGTTATAATGTATATCAAGCCACTATCTTAATAAAACATTATGTAGAGGAAGGCTATGTCAATAAGCCCTGGAAGCAAGCAAGCATCATTGCTCTTCTCAAACACTGTCAGCCTCTAGCAGTGTAAACTTTTTGTGCCATTGCTTTGCTTCCCCACTGTCCAAGATACTTGAAAAATACATTCACACTTATTTTAATGAAAATGTCCTCTCGGATTCCCAAACTGTTTTTGCCCCAAGTCTACTTAGACACTTACCCACTTGCACTAACATGTTCAAAGACAGTTAAGCTGATGCAATATATCTTCACTTGTCAAAAGCATGTGGTCCAGTCTTTCTGTGATCCTTCATATTAAGAATGCCATTGGCCTCAGCATCAATGGAGCCAAATGGTTCACTTGTCACCTTTGCAGCAGAGCTCAAGCCATTAACCAGAATCACTCCATTGCCTCCGTGTCAGTTAATATCAATTTACCCTCAGTATCAGTCCTAGGTCCCATACTGTTTAAAGTCTTTGTAAACTACATATCTTGGTACTGTGACTGTATCATAGTGATTGTGTTCAGATGAGTCACTCATCACCACCTCTGACAACTCTGTTGATACAATAAATAACACACAACACTGCGGTTTATCCCCAAAAGCCACCAAATGGACAGCAGAGCCTGCATCAAAACTACACCCACCTTACCTCCTCTCAAACCCAATCTTCAAATTCAAGCTGTTTACATATCCTCCTTGGAATACATTTCCACTACTAAACAATTTGATGCATCATCAATAATCAACTAAAATGTGATCCACTTATGAACAATTTAGTTTCTCAAACAATCTATAGACTAGCTCATTTGAACAGCCTGGCCCATTTATTTCTGATCCAACAAAATTATCTACTAATTTCATTCCTCACTCCTCTGCTTTCTTTTGTTCACCTTCTAACAGGCATCTAATCAAGCCCTATAACACAATTGCAGCGAGTGTATAATACAGTTGCCCAGTTTGCTGTATGACTGCATATAAAATCTCGCCTTTCTTTGCATAAATGAAATTTACTTCAGTTTAACAATCATCTATATTTCATTTGTTTGCTGATAGCACATAAGTTATTAGACATGCATGACTGTCTTTCTCTGTCCGCCGTTATAAAATGCAGACAGCATGATTTGAATTGACAGCTTCTCCTATCAGCCGTGTACATATCCCAAAATAAACAAATATGGTGAATTTATATGTTCTGTTTTTGTTGTGAAGCTTTAGAATATGCTTCTCGGCACTCTGAGATCCTTCACACATAAATATAAAACTGTAATAAAAATGTCATTGTTCAAGAAACTGGAACCACAACTATGGTATAATTTAATCTATGTATCTGAAAATAGTGTCTCAAATAACAGATTCTATCAAAATAATTTGCTTACAATCAAGCATATTTCCAGAATATTTTTTATCTGTTCTGCAATGTCACCGTCATAGCCTAAGTTTTCACTTTCAAATTCATATCATTGTAGATCAGTATGAACTACTGATAATGCGCCTATGTCCTATTTGGTTATTCAAGCATACAATTAAATGTTCTTGTCTCTTACAACTGTATTTGCTACTTGCCTGTATTTTCTTTTCTCTATATGGAAATTTTCTGTCTGAGACTCCACTAAAAAGTGCATACTCAGAGGGACTATCCTAGTTAACAAAACAAACAAACAAGCATACAAATAAATAAAGAGGGTCTCACCCAAACATATAACTGGTGCCAGAAACATGGCCTCAAATTGAATGACAAAAAATACATCATCATCCCCTTTGGGGAGAGTTACGCCCCCACAAATTATCACATTAATAACAAGGTCCTAAGCACACAATCAGTCATGAGGGACTTGGGCACTTAGGTTGATAGCAAACTGACTTTTGAGCACCATATTTCCTCCATTGTACGGAAAGCTTTCTACATGGCCCACCTCATTAGTAAGGGTATCTCATCCAGTGACAAGGTGGTCATAACATCCCTATATTCTTCCCTTATAAGACCCATTATTGAGTACATTGCCCCTTTTGGCATGTACCTCACAAAGCACACGCAGCAGCTGGAGACACTACAGGTTCCTCACCAGGAGGATCCAGGGCCTGAAATATTTACCATACATAGATAGGCTAAAGGCCCTGGCCCTCTATTCAATCTCCTACAGACTCCTCAGAGGGGACCTCTGTCTGGCATACAAAGCAATCTCAGACCCTGCCTCAATGGGAGTGTTGCATATCCTCAAGTCAAGCTCCACTTGAGTAACCCACACACGTGACGTCAACCTGGTCTGTGACATTAATAGGACTTGTTGGCGGGACAGATTTGTGTTCCAGAGACTCCCACTTCTGTGGAATAGACTCCCACTCCACGTCAAGTAGAGTACCTCATTAACACTTTCTAAGCACAACCTGGATAACTGGATGGGGAACAGAAAATATACCCCTGGGATTCCAACTGTGTCCCTGCTGGACAGGGGCATTAGGTGCTGACTTGTCAGCAAATGGGCTAAATTCTTGGCTAGGCTTGCAGGGGCCTCAGAGCTAATAGCCTAGTAACTTCCTATGATCCTGTGATCCTATGAACTATTGTAAGTAACTCAGCTATAAATTTTGTTGGGTTCCTCAACTGAGTCCTCAAGACCTGTTATATTTAGCTACTAGTTGTCATCCTAGGCAAACTATTCAAGCTTTACTTTATAGTGAATTTCTTAGAATTTCACGCTTGTGCAATAGCAATGAAGTATTTCTAAAAGAAATTGAATTAACTAAAGATATGTTTATTAGAAGAAAATATGATGTAAGAAGATTAGACGCTGATCTAAAATGAATAATAGAAGTAAGACAAAAGGAACAAAATAAAAAAAAATTTGGTACAAATTATGTAAATAATAATTATTATAAGAGTAATGACAATGGAGAGAATTTTTTCTTGGTGTCAACTTATAATGTTTGTAGTAATAAGATCAAAAAAAGTATTTTATAATTTTGGGAATTTTTATATAATTTTGGAGAATTGGATGAATTATTAAGAAAAAAAATAATGTTTTCTTACAAAAGAGGAAGGAGTATCTGAGATATGGTAGTACCTACAAAATTTTATAGACCTGAGTGTAAAATATCTTTGCAAATAAGGGAAGAGGGTACGTTCCCCTGTGGAAAGTGTAGTTGTTGTTCTCATATTTATAGAACATTTAGTAAGATTAATAATATAAATTTTGTATCAAATGGAATATTTAGTTGCAGGACAAATAGGGTAATTTATGCTATAAGGTGTGGCTGCAATAACTTTTATATTGGTCAGACCAAAAGAATGTTCATGGTTAGAATACTTGAACATTTGAGGGATATTAGGAACAACAAAAAGGAAAGTCCACTAGCTAATCATTTTTTGAATATCACAATGGATCAAACGACACTTTACAAGCAACTGTTTTGCAAGTGGCTGCTGAAGAATTTGATGTGAATGTTGTTGAAAAGTTACTTTTAAGAAAGGAAACTGTTTTTATTTTGAAGTATGGTACATTGTGTCCTAGATGTTTAAATGCAGACTGCAGTTGGAGAAGTGTAATATAATTCAACTGAATACCTTGTGTTTTAATTGATTAATTGATGTATTTCTATTGTGTTAATTAATGTGATTATATAACTGGTGAAGAGTGTGTAGCATTTTACTCCTTGAAAGCTTACTGTGGCCGAGGCGCTAGAGTGAGAGTGAAGAATAAATGGATTTTACTGGTCTTGTTGTTTGGTTTTGGAGCTGTTTCTTTCATTTTGTTGTTTCTTTGCCTCGGAGCTAATAGCCTAGTAACTTCCTATGATCCTATGATCCTATGAACTATTGTAAGTAACTCAGCTATAAATTTTGTTGGGTTCCTCAACTGAGTCCTCAGGACCTGTTATATTTAGCTGGGAGCAAGCAAAACCAAACAGCAAAAGGCCATTTAATACCATTGTATTCATCTGCAGTTCAACATGGCATATGGAAATATGGGTAGCTCAGTACATCTGGAAATGGGGAAAGCACGGAATGGTCTTTCCTGTACTAGTGCTATGGAATGCTGAAAGTGGGACATAATCTGGTCAGTACCACTTAGATAGCTAATGGCTTGTGTTCCAAATGAGAAGAAAAGATTTTTTTGCTTGTGCAAAAACTGCAGAGATATGTGTGCAGATTGGTCTTAGACAGGCAGATGGAGGGGAAACAGAAAAAAGAGAGATGAACAAGAAGTGACAGAAAATATGAGGTTAGCAGAACAGTTATTTATGGTTAAAGTTGAAAACAGATGTAAAATAATAATAATGGAGAATGTATCACAACATTGCAGTTCGAATGAGAGCTGCACAACACGTGCACTTTGCTATTTAAACTGTGGACTGAGAAAACACTACAATTTAAAATGTTAGATTTTGGGGGTAAAGGAAATGAGTTATGTACATGAGAACAGGCGGAACTACATATGAAAAGTATGCTTGACAAAGTGGAGTTTATCTAGTGTTGAGAAGACTGGGAGTTTATAAGGAAAATGTACTAAGAACATTGTGATAACTTAAACAGTATTGTCTGATTGTTTTCATCCTTTTAAACCCAAGATCACTTCAGAAAATATGTCCAGCATAAAACTAAAAGAAAAAATACAAATACAACTTTCTAAATGGTAGCTGCAGTGGACTGTAAGTGTAAAAGTTTTAGTTTTCTTTAAAAGGCTACATTTTTTAATGGTAAGGATTCAGTTAGTTGCATATTCCCCTGTAGGCTACACTTTCCTTTTGCTAAACTGTAATTAAATTACAATGTAGTAGCTGGTGACCCCTGATATGAATAGTACAGCTGGAATTAACAGGAAAGCAAATTAGAATTTGAACACAATTTAAGAGATAGTCTGAAAGGAATACTAGACTTCACAGAGCTCAAGAAAACAGTAGCACAGAAATGGATGATGTTTATGGGTCCAAGTAGGCTGTACATACTCTCAGTGGTTGATTAAGCACTTTCAGCCCTGGGTGATTCAAACCATAGGCCCCCAAACACTCCCTTTTTTGGACCATGCATAAATGCTCCTGTTCTTTTAGATATTTTGGATTCACTGTCCTGATTAGGATAATTCAGTCTGTTGTCATCCACTGATAGCTATATCCATTAATTTTAGCCACTTGACTGTATATACCTCAAATATCCAATTGTGATACGATGGTCACAATGAAGTATCCCATATTGCTTTACACAAATGCACACTAGTCCTTCAAAGCCATACTAATGACTGTTTAACCTGATCATGACAGCCAGAGTCAGCCATTCTCGTCCACAGACAGCTCCTGTTCCCAGCAGGCATAATCCATTGTTGACTTGTACACATCAGATGTCTGATATTGGTAAAATAAAACTTATTTCACACAAATTCACACTATTCCTGCAAAGACAGTCTGTTTAAACTGAGCAAAGAAGGTAGTGAGTTACCTTCATCCACAAATAGCCCCCACCCAGCAGTTATAGCCACTTTGATCTATATACCTCATCTGATTGTGATAAAGGATAATACCTTTCAACATCTTAGCACACAAATCAGGGATAAAGCCAAAAAATAATGAGGAACAAAGGCCCAGAATTAGAGACAGATTACCCTTACATCTTAAGAAAGTTGCTATAAGAAAAGATTTTTTTTATTAGTGTGCATTGTTTTAAGAATATGATTTGAATGGCCTCTCTGGTGGTGTAGAGGGATAAAGCCCTGACTATATCCCAGCTGTCACAGGTTCTATTAGTGGCTCAGGTGACTGATGGAGCAGCAAGGTAGAGTTAGGCATACCCATCCCACATGGGAGGACACTCACTGATATGTTCCCTAAGGGGGGGTGCAAAGAGGAGAGTTGCCCTGGGACAAAGGAAATGGATAGTTCATAAAAAAAATCCCCTCCAGGAAGGAAGCACAGATGAGCCAAGCCCCCAGATCAGCCTCAGGATCCATGATGATCCCCAGCAAAAATGGAGTACATCTTGGGGTTTGGAGAGTAGTTGGTAGACCTGGAGTGAGCATTGGGTACTGGGAGGCTGGGGCTTTAACCATGAGATCTTAGGGTATCAAAAAAAAAAACGAATATAAATCTAAAACTGAAATCTCTGGATTTCTCCATAGCCTGAGCACTGGCTTTGTTCCAGCAGAGTGGAGAACAGCAACATTAATCCCCTCACAAAAATGGGGCCATTGCCGACCCTGGGAATTTTAGACCCATAAGCTTAAGCAGGCTTGTCTGCAAGGACATGGAAAGAATCATCATGAATCTTATCAACAAGGACACAGGTAACTCCAAACTCTTGACCTGACCCAGTTTGGCTTTGTTAAGGGCAGGTCTTGGTTATTACTGGATGGTGCAATGGTGCAGCGATTGCATTGTCACCTCACATAAGAGGTGCTCCGGTTCGATTCTCAGGCTAGGGTGCCTTCTGTGTGGAGTCAGCATGTTCTCCCTGTGTCTGTGTGGGTTTCCTCCCCATTAAAAAGACATATATTTGGAGTGTTTCTCCCCAGGCCTCCGTTGAAAATTGGCTTTGTTCCAAGTCAGACTTTCCCGGTAAACAAATGTTAAATAAATAAATAAAAATTAAACCTGGTGGACTTCAACAATGTCACCAAAGCCCTGGATGAAGGCAAAGCAGTACATACCACCTTTCTTGACTTAGCTAAGGCTTTTGACACAATCCCCCACTCAGGTATCATTGATAAACTCTCCCAGCTGGAAATTAACCCATACATCACTACATGGGTAGGAAACTGGCTCACTGACAGAACACAATGTCAAAGTTTGGGATTCCACCTCCACCAGTAGACCAGTTACCAGTGGTGTATCACAGGGATCTGTGCAAGGCCCTCTACTATTTGGAATCTTCTTCTCGGATGTCCAGGTGAAAGTAGATGGCTTGTGGTTTACCAAGTTCACAGATGACTGCAAACAAGGTGCAATCATTGAGTCTCCCAGTGATGTTAACATATTAGAAAAGGGGCTAACATAGACTAATGGCTGGTGCCAGAGCCACTGATTAAAACTAAATGCAAAAATGTACATCATTATCCACTTTGGCAAAAAAGTAATCCCTGCAAATTTCATTATAGATAGCACCCCCCACAAGCTCAAATAGAGTGGTGAAAGACTTGGGAACACAGGTTGTTAGTAATATAAACTTTGATCACCATGTGTCCATAGTTGTAAGGAAAGCCTTTTATGTTGTGCATCTCTTAAGTAAGGGCATCACATCCAATACTAAGGAAGTTATAACTCCTCTATCCTCTACACTCATCAGACCACTAATTGAATAAAATGGTCCCTTTTGCATGTACCTTACCAGACACCTGTAGCAACTGGAAAGACCACAGAGGTTTCTAACCAAGAAAATTCAGGGCCTCCAAAACATTATCTACATGGAAAGACTGAAGGCCCTGTCTCAGTACTCTGGATCCTATAGGCTGCTGAAACATGACCTGTGCCTGGCCTACAGAGTGATCTCTGCCCTGCCATAATGAAAATCCTACATGTCTGCAAATCAAATGGGAGAAGAGTCAGTCATTCCAGGGATCTCAACTTAGCCTGTGACATAAACAGAGCATGTTGGAGAGTCAGATATGTGTTCCAGAGACTGACATCCCTCTGAAATAAATTCCCACTTCACGTGAAGCAGAGGTCCTCAATGACCTAATTTAAGTGCAGCCTTGACAATTGGATGGGAGACTGTAAATTTACCCCTGGAGTGTCACCTATGTCCCTCATGGACAGGGGCAGCTGGTGCTAATCATTGATTCGCTCTGCTAACAATGACTATCTAATCATGGTCAGCTAGGGAACAAGGGTATTACAAGCTAGGCTTGTAAAGGCCCTAGGGCCAATAATCTAGTAACCATCTATGAACCTGAATTACAATTCATTTTTTACTGACAGCAATCTACAATGATTTGCCAGAAACCAAAGATTTTACTTGGAGCAGACCAAAAATATGTTCAGATTTAGGGGCATACTGTGAAATCATGAAAGGCTGACAGCTTTGTTTCACATAAATAGTCTCAAGCATTCCAACTTATTTCACATAAATGCACATTAGCCCTGGAAAGTCAGATGGGTAACCAAACAAACAACCAGATGGTAAGCTACTTTCATTCACAAATGGCCACCCACCACCAGCAAGCACAGGTACAGCCACTTTGTAAACCTCATCTAGCTGTAATGAGAAATAGTATCTCTCAAACTCTCAGTGCAAGAATCAGGTCCAAATCTAAAAGTAATGAGGAACAAAGCCCAAAATCAAGGACAGAGTTTAGGTATTGCTTTCATATACTTAGAAAGTTGCTAGAATAAAATTTTTTTGCATCAGCATGCATTTTTCAAACAATATGAACTCTGAAAAGTTCAATGTCTGTCATCATTTACTGATTATAGTCCACAATTATTTGTCAGAAAAACAACACAGAATTTGCATGAAGCACAGACCAGAAATATAAAAAATAATCAGGGGCATTCTGTGATATCAAATTTGCTTCACACAATGATTCAGCAGAGAACAAACCACCACTGTATTTCATGTAAATGCACATTAGTCATGTCAAACCAGATTTTAAAATAAGCAAACATCACAATGGTAAGTTCTTTTTTTCTACTTCCAATACCCCCGTCTCCCAATTTAGTGACTATAATCCTCAATGATTTGTCATAAAACCACAAATTTTATGTGGCACACACCAAAATATAAAGTAAAGTCAAAGATATTCTGTGATACCACGAGAGAATAAACCCATCCATTCACAATCCCTTTTCCCATTTTTACACGTGGGGTCAGGGTGTCACTTCAACAGCAACAATCATCTAGAGCCAAGGTTTACACTGCTGGGTGTTCTTCGGCACCACACACTTGATCCACACTCACACCTATGGCCAATTAAGAGTGTTCAATCCACCTACTGCATGTCTTTGGAATAAATAGTGCAATGTATTTCATACAAATGCATACTAGCCATCTGATGCTAAATTTAAAATGATGAAACAACAAGAGGGTAAGTTACTTCCATCTGCATCCAACATTCCACCACATTTGGTGGCTGCAATCCTCAATGATTTGCCAGAAAAGGCACAGACCAAAGCAAGAGGCAAAGTCAGGACTGTCTGCAAAATCAGAGAGGATTCTTTATTTTTTATTTTATTTTTCTTTTTGTTTTCTTTCTTTTTATGCACAAACAGTAGCAAGAAACTACTGCAGACTTTAAAGTAAACAGAGACAAGCTGTATTCATCTATAGCCAGCCTGCAGTCCAAACTCTAAAAATCTTTGCTTAGGAATCAGGGACAAAGCAAAAAGTAACAATAGTCCCAAAATCAGGGACAGATTCTGAATATTACCGTAATTCACTGATACCGTTACAGTGCAATTGGTTTTGTATCAACATGTATTTTCTGAAGAATACGAAGTATGAAACAAATATCTGCCATTGATGGCAATAACCCCCCAGTGACTTCACAGAAAAAACAAACGTTTTGCATGGGTCAGGACAAACAATATGAGGCAAAATCAGGGACATTTTGCACAATCATGGATAATGCAGAGATATGCTGTAGTCCCCTCTGGACTGCAGTTTTTAGCGTTATTATATATGGTTGGCTGCTAGGATTAAAAGAAGTACTGAAGTCATGTTATTGCAACCATCCACAGTGATCCATCCAGTTTGAGCTGTCCACTAGACTACTACTGATATTACCCAGCTATCTACTCCTTGCTTTCCCAATGAATTACAGGAAGCCAGCAATCAGATAATGTTGGCACTGCAGAGGAAATTGCTGGGGGATACTTTATTTATTTTATTTAGTTAGTTTTAAGGGAATATAAAACTAAATAAAATAAATAAAGTAGCTGCATTAGCCCATACTGGACATGCAGATGTGTCAGGAACTACAATTATATGCAGGAAGTATTCACAATGTTTATTTATTTACTTGTATTTGTTTTCCAGAGTAGAGCACTGATCTCCATCGACCTTTATGAGACTCAGACCAGGAGTGGTGACTGGTTAAGTGACTTGTCTTATCATTTATTTAATTTATAGGTTAATACTGGCTAACTGTCCTGAAGGGTCATTTTAACCTAGCTGATTATTCTAAAGTCAGAATCAAACCCTGTACCCTGTGTCTATGTGGTAAAAAGCTTAACCATTATGCCAGTTCCATCCACAAAGACAAATTTGAACCTGGGACCTCTTGCACATTAACTGAAAATTGAGCCCCTAGACCAATGAGCCAGAAATAAATTTTATTTATTTAATTTATTTAGTTAATGTGTACCATTTAACTTTTATAAATGAAAAGCAAGCAAACAAAGAAATTATATTCAGCACATAAGCTAACTATAAGAGTTAGCAGTGCTGAACATAATTTTTTTAAATTAAATTATTTCATTGATGTTGAGCGGCTGTGGGCTACAGGAGGCTGTCTGTTTTACCCACATTATAATCTGCCACTGGAGGTTCACTCTCTGTTTTAACTTGCTTTTCAGTTAGGTTCTCCACAGTTCTGAAGAAGTCTGGACAAGACGAAAGTGCTTAACTGTGGATTGATGTTGTTCACATTAAAGAGTACTTTGGTACTGGCTGCCTAACTGCTGATTTTTTGGTTGATACTCCGGCACTGGGCACTCCCCTTATTTAGAAGCACATGACAAACTAAAGCTGGTGGCTTCTCCAGAGGTCTCTTGCTCATATAAGCAGCTTATCAGTTTGAAAATGGCCATGATGTTTGCTAAACAAGCTGCTCTGCCCCCGTCTATTTTTTTTTAAAATGTATGTGAGTGTTTGGTGGAGTTTGCCTATGGCAATAGTAAAAAAAAAAACAGTGAAGAAGACCGCTTTCACAAAGATCTTTACTGCAGAAAAACAAAGTCACATTAATTATCATTCTTTGTCTCTTATTTATTTAAAGAAATAATGTAAGAAATATTTATGTGACTGGGCCTCTTTTTTATGTCAGAGATATTATCTTATTTATTAAAGGAAAATTCCACCCTGAAACTAAAAAAGTGTATTTTTCATCATATCTTGACATTGTGTATTACACTAATATATCAGAATCATTGCATTTCTTATTATATTTTAATTTCTTATTGAAAAATATACATAGTAGTACATCCTATGTTTTTATACTACAAAAAGGTCATTATGAAGACTGCCATATTGGCATGATTTCGATTTTAAATCTTTTCTTCTGGTTCCCAGAATGCAGCTTGTGTCTGCATAATGTGGCACTGCCTAGACATATTAAGTAAGGGTAATTTTTCCCTTCATTTTGATACAGTGACTGTACTATAAGTCACTGGTTTCTTACAATGCTTATGTCAGCATTGGCAGTGTTTCATTTTCTTAGAATTAAAATGATTTGTGCTAACAGTAAGCTTTTCATTCTGCATTAAATTTCCTACAATGCTTACCTGCACCACTGGTGTGGATTGATAACGTCAGGATCACAGCTGAAGTGACTCTGAGTCTGACTGATGACTTGGGTGCTTGATGGTACAGGTAGAGAGATGGACAGACAGGGAGCCAGTTAAGGTCTGAGTTAGCTGGAGAAGCCATTCTGGATACTCTGAAGCTAGTCAGTAGATGAGATGATTGTAGTAGAAGAAGGGAGCTGAAAGACGAACACAATTGTTTCATATCTTCTGACTATAAGGAGAGAATGAGTATAAAAGAGAAAAATATTATTTTGAACATTTTTAAGAGAATGGAAAGTAAGGTGGGTGCACACAATGTAAGACAGAGACATATTGTGTATTAAAGTGAGAAAAATGTTTTCTTATTCATGAAAGACAGATAATGAAGGGTATGCAGCAGAGCAGATACTTGATGTAAAGTTACTAAAAGAAAAAAGAAATATAGTGCAGCCATGATTAAAGTAAGTGTGAGTACCATTACAGCATAGGGTTGAATAAGGATAAAGGGGGTATGAAGAAGAAGTAACACAGGGAAGAAAAATCAGTAATAGTAAAGAAATTAATAGTATAAATAGTGCATGCCTGATGTAAAGTTAGACAGGAGAATGGATAAATAGGGAGTGGTAAGTAAAGTAATCCGAGATAAAAAGGAGGATAGAAGAATGTAATTGTAAAGGAAATGAAAAGAGAGTGGAGGGAAACAATAGATGTAGAAAATGTTAGCTATACGCCATCAGCTCTTACTGATCATTGATGGGAATACAACAAATACTTCAATTTATAAAGGAGAAGGATAACTACCAATAAAGGGAACAGTTTAGTGCACAGATTTGGTGGGTAGAGAATAAAAAAGTAGGAAAAGGGTTTGTGATAGGGGGAGACGTACATGACTAAATGAAGGATAACTGCACCACTATATATACTGCTGTGAAAGGAATGCAGAAAGCAGCAATATTTCTCACCTGTTGCTGCAGTCTGATGGCAATTATACTAAAAAGAGAAAATGTTTCTAAGAAGGGAAGTATAAATAGTAATAATCTGATTACAGCACACTGATCTGAGTCACAAGCAGCATATCCATTCATTCACTTTTGAGTATCTGCTTTATCCCTATTAAGGGTCATGGAGGAATCAGAACCTATCTAGCAAGCAATGGGCATAAGGCAGAGAATCAGTCCTGGATGGGATGCCAGTCCATCGCTGGATACCCAGACACTCACGCAGTTACACTGCACACAGACATACTGTCAGTTTAGAAAATCATCAATTCACCTCTTGGCATGTCTTTGGGATATGGAGGAAAACAAGAGACCTTGGCAAACTCCCCACAGATATCCAATGAAGATGTGAATTCCCACAGAAAGCACCACGGTCAGGAACCAAACTGGATGATCAAGTACTCTTTGGCAGCAATACTAACTGCTGCATCAGTATGTAGGAAGTGACCATCAGAATTGTTTTGTATTGTTTATTTATTGGAAGTTAGAGACAATGAAAAACTATACTGTATTAGGAAAGATGAAATGGTTAAATGTATATTAAATGTCTGGACAGATAGGTGGATGGATGGATGAATAGTTAGTTTGCTATGCTAACAGGTTGTTGTAATGGCCATATGCTGTATTTCATTTGTGAGGTAGTTTAGGGATTATCATGGATAAAAAAATTAAATGTTAAATATTAAAATTAGTTTACATTTTAAATATTTAAATATTTTACATTTTAATTTAAATGTTAAATAATTAAAAATCTAGAGTGTTGTTTATCTGCTAATGGCCACAGGTGCTTACTGCTGAATAGTGGTTAACTGTAGATAATATTAGACCAAAAACTTCTCTCATAACATAAACAATAGTTTAAGAAGCTAGTTTACTGTAAACGATGGTGCCATATGTTATGAACATCTCCCTATTGAAATGGTGGGACTTGCAAAGCCAAGTCCTGAAACACTAAAAAATACAGAAGAGGGAGTATTGAACATTTCTCTAATACTTTAAACAAGTGTTTTGATGATGGCAAGCTCCCTGTATGCCCAAATGTAGATATATTAACTCCAAGATCAGCATACCATGGAGAAAATGCAGTATTCTGAGAAATGGCAGTCTCAGGCTTGTATATGTAACTTTGGATTTTTGGTTAGCCTCCATATTCTTTATTTTTCCAAATGCCTTTATTGAATTATCACTTGTGACATGGGCAAATTTACATTCATATAAGTGATCACACTATAATTAACATAACAAACATTTTACTTCCCATATATTGCTATATATCATATAACCTACGCAACATTACATAAATTATTCAACTCCTGTTTTTTATTAAACAAGAAACATCTTTATTAAACCATCACTTATGACATAGGCAATCATACATTTATACAAATGAAAACAAACCACAATGACACAATCCTAGATGCAAGCATTTTACATCACAAACCATACTGAAACACTCCCAGTTGCAAACATTATACATCACTTATAATCTACCCAGTCTTTCTCACTCAAACATTGCATAGATCATTTAAGTCCTGCTGCCTTTTAAATCTCATTCTTCCCTTGTATGTATTGTTCCCACAATTCCCACTTTTTCCTGTGCAGTTTGCTCCTACCCTTTTCTAAAGATCAAACTAAGTCAAAACAATAAACTAAAATCCAAAAACTAAGGCTCCGAGAGATACTAGGACTACGAAAAGTATAAATTTTAATGAAGCGCTTTTCGTCGCTTTCAATAAAGCAACTTCTTCAGACAAATTAACATACCACCAATTCACATATAAATACTAAAATTTATTGTCACATGATCAACAATTACTAATTAATAAAAATCACATAAAAAGTCACTTGAAAAAAATCACGTCCTAAACGATAAAATAAATCCACAACTATTAGTGGTTCTTGCCACCTGGGTACCATATAATAAAACGTTACCATAAAGGTAATTACAAACATACCATATTGACATAAACTGCTTTAACAACAACCATAATCTGTTACGGCTCTTTAGTTTAAGTAAACAGATGATATTACAAGTTTCCTTTAAACCTGGACTTGAAAATGAGTTCAACCTGATTTGCCATGCTAACTCACGCTCTTCTAAAAGTAAGTTAGCAGGACCACCTCTACTGTCATGTTGTATCTGGTCTATTGCTTTAAACACAAATTTATGCCCTCTGCTCAAAGCTGCATGCATAGCCAATGCATTATCAAGTTTGTTGACTTCAATTGCATGAGTATGTTCATACACTCTATCACGAAGTCTATGCTCCGTTTTTCCAACATAAAAAGCTTTACAGGATGTGCACTTAACAATATAAACTACTAGCTTAGAGTTACAATGCAACTTATATTTTAACTCGTACTTTCTCTCATTAATAGAAAATGTTCTTCCTGTTTCAATAAATTTACACATACTACATCTACCACACACAGACATTCTGGCAAATCTATGTGCGCCCATTGTTACATTCCTTTCTAGAAGATTTTTTAGGTTCACTCCTCTTCTGAAAACTAGTTTAGGGGAACTACCCAATTTTTCTGATAAAAGTTTATTGTTGTTAATTAATTCCAATTTTTTATACAGAATAGTTCTAACTATTCCACAGTTAAACAATTGTCACTAGCTGACGTCCCTTCTATTCCACTAATGGATAAGTCTTTATTTAAAATGGGAGTAATTACCCCATTATGTCTTTTCAATTGGACCTCTTCCACTAAAGATAAAATAAGATTAAGGGGGTACCCTCTTTGTTGGAACATGTTGCTTAATAGGTCACATTCGTTCACGAAATCAGCTTCCAATGTTACCATTCTTGCTGCCCTAATCAATTGACCTTTCATTATCGAACGTTTCTGTGAGAAGGGATGAGAACTAGTAAAATGCAGGAATGAGTTACAATAAGTATCTTTCCTGAAAATTTTAGAAACATATCTATAGTTCACTACATCTTTGGACAATTTAATGTCCAAGTAATCTATAGAGGTACACTGGAAATTAAAGGTAAACTTAAGGAAGTCTGTCGAGTTGTTTAAATAGTCAACAAAGTTTTGTACTTGACATAATGGGGTAATTACTCCCATTTTAAATAAAGACTTATCCATTAGTGGAATAGAAGGGACGTCAGCTAGTGACAATTGTTTAACTGTGGAACCAGTTAGGCACCAGATGGTGAGCAATGTTACCAATAACACTTATGAGTCCAGTTTTATTACAACTTATACCATGGATAGTGAAATAGTTAGAACTATTCTGTATAAAAACTGGGAATTAATTAACAACAATAAACTTTTATCAGAAAAATTGGGTAGTTCCCCTAAACTAGTTTTCAGAAGGAGAGTGAACCTAAAAAATCTTCTAGAAAGGAATGTAACAATGGGCGCATATAGATATGCCAGAATGTCTGTGTGTGGTAGATGTAGTATGTGTAAATTTATTGAAACAGGAAGAACATTTTCTATTAATGAGAGAAAGTACGAGTTAAAATATAAGTTGCATTGTAACTCTAAACTAGTAGTCTATATTGCTAAGTGCACATCCTGTAAAGCTTTTTATGTTGGAAAAACGGAGCATAGACTTCGTGATAGAGTGTATGAACATACTCATGCAATTGAAGTCAACAAACTTGATAATGCATTGGCTAAGCATGCAGCTTTGAGTGGAGGGCATAAATTTGTGTTTAAAGCAATAAACCAGATACAACATGACATTAGAGGTGGTCCTGCTAACTTACTTTTAGAAGAGCGTGAGTTAGCATGGCAAATCAGGTTGAACGCATTTTCAAGTCCAGGTTTAAATGAAACTTGTAATATCATCTGTTCACTTAAACTAAAGAGCCTTAATGGATGATGGTTGTTGTTAAAGCAGTTTATGTCAATATGGTATGTTTGTAATTACCTTTATGGTAATGTTTTATTATGCAGTACCCCGGTGGCAAGAACCACTAATAGTTGTGGATTTATTTTATCGTTTAGGACGTGATTTTTTTCAAGTGACTTTTTATCATGTGATTTTTATTAATTAGTAATTGTTGATCATGTGACAAATAATTTTAGTATTTATATGTGAATTGGTGGTATGTTAATTTGTCTGAAGAAGTTGCTTTACTGAAAGCGACGAAAAGCGCTTCATCAAAATTTATACTTTTCATAGCCCTTTTCTAAAGATCTCAATTCCAGTTGTTTTATCTGTGTTACTGTATTCACTGCTTCTAGTATAGTTGGTTTAGATTTTTATTTCCATTTTCTAGTAATTGCTTTTTTGGCAGCCACCATAATTAGACCCAGCAAGGCCTGACCAGGTTGAGGCAATTCCGATTCTGTATAGCTCAGAAAAATCATCTCTGTTGTCACATCAGTCCATCCACCCAACATCTCTGACTGTGCAACCCACAGGAAATCCTTAAAGTCTGCCAATTCACTGCACTCCCAGAAAATATGTTCCTAATTATCTCTTTCTTCTCTATCACACCTCCAACATTTGCTGTCTGCCTGAGGAAAATTTCTCTGCAGGCTACTTGGGGTATAGAAATACCTATGCAGACATTTCCAGGCAAAAATCCTTAATCTTCTAGATTTTGTTGCATGTTTGGGAGACATACATATATCGTCCCATTGTTTCTTTGTGAATTGCTTATCCAGTCTATTTTCCCAATCCTTTGTAACCTCTTCTGATTGATTCTTATAGTTATCATGCAATATTTTATATGCTCTACTAATTATTCCTTTTTTAATGTCAGCTTGTGTTCTAGATTGTATGAAAAACTCTTATCAGTCCTACAGTCTGCACATTCTTTGACTCAGCATTGAGAGTCCCAGTATTTGAAATGGTTACCATCATTTACTTTCGTCATTATGTAACTAACCCAGTGACCTATCCCTACAGGACAACTTCTGCTTCATCTGACAGCTGAAAGTCGTGGTTCAAAGCTGTGCAGAGTAACACAATAATGAACTTATATAAACATGGACGACTGACTGCTTGGACATAGTGATGTGCTTTATTTGTCTTTGAACCACAGATGGGTGAAAATTTAAATATCATCTTACTAAATCTGGGAAGCAAATGGCAATGGAAAGGAATCCGCACTCACTTTTAACAGATTTGGTAGGTTGGAAGTGGGGACTGAAAGCAGCAAACCGAGTTATTGTGACTTGAGATCACAGCAAATGCAGGAGTACTACAGATTAAAAATATAGCTTGCCTTTTGGTGTATCTAAACATACAGGGAGGACCTAGCCATGGCATCACAGTGTCAGAAGAACTAAAAACTGGGCTGTAGGGATAGGTTGCTGGGTTAATTACATGATGATGAAAGATTTTCAGCTGGAACATGGTTAAAAAACTGACCAGAGTAACAAGATCATTTTAATATGTTCCATGCAGACTGGGAGATTCAGGGAAAATAATGTGAGGTCTAAAGTGGATTTAGTAGGATCTGTAGAAAAATGCTTCTATTAATAAGTCCTTAACATGTAAAATAAACTAACTGAATGCATAAATAAAAGCACAGCAAAGTAAACACCTGAGTAGCTGAAATCTCTATGCATAGCTGCAAAGGACTAAATCATAATTCAGAATGAGTCGTCTAGGTCTGTCACATTTTTTAATTTCTCCAAGTCTTTTGGTTTTCTATTACCATGACAGGAATGGAACCCATTCCTAAGTCAAAGTACGATTAATGTTCATGAAATTAGTATTGTTTCAATCTTTCATGTCAGCCAGAAGTGCTCTTTGCAGCATTAGTAATGTGCCCAGTAATGACTCCTTCTGCAATTCGTGTGGAGTTACATGTTTTGGTAATATATCTAAATGCAACTGTAGATAATTCTTTATAAGACCCGTTGCTCCTACTACTATTGGAACTATCTGGGTATCTTTCTTCCACATTGCTCTCATTTCTGCCTGCAAATCCTGATATTTTATGACTTTGTGTCTCTCTGTACTCAAGACACTGTAGTCACCGAGGGTAATGATTTCAATGATCAATGCTACTTTTGTCTTCTTTTCCTGGGCCACTATATCTGGTTTTCTTGCATCTGTCTTTTGAACTGTTGGTAATGGGTGATCCCATGTGATGTAGACTTCATCATTTTTTATGATGCTGTGTGGCTCATCTTTCCAGTGTTTTTCAGCTACTTTAATACCATAATGTTTACATAATCCCCAGTGCAACAGTCTTGCCACATTATTATGCCTTTCAGTATACAGTCCTTCTGCCATTAGTATGCCACAATCAGCAATGAGGTGTGCGACTGTTACCAATTCTATTTTACAAAACCTACATTTGTCTTTTTCTTCCACATGTTCAATGGACTTTGTAAACCAACATGTGTGTAGCCCACTATCTTGGGCTGCCAATATTTACCTTTCATCTTTTGGTTTGAATTCACCTCTCCTTAACCATTCCTGCATTCAATCTTGATCAACATGTGGTTCTTCCAGAAGTTTTCTATACTTGCATCTATATTTATGCATTTTCCACATTTCTTGCCTTCTCATCTGGTCCTTCACCTTAAATTCTTTCTTTTGTTTTTTTTGGCACATTCAGTTGCTGCTTGATTTTTATCTACTTCTGGTTTGATTTCCATTCCTGCTTGATGCAGATATGCTTCTGCTAGACTAAGCAGGGAAGTCATCTTAGATTTATTCTCCTCATGTTTCAAAACTTTCACCACATTTTGGTCCTGTGAGGTCAGCAGATATGTGTGCAGTCCCACGATTGCAGATCTATACATGTAATCAATTTCAAGGAAGCCCATCCCTCCTTTGGAATGGGGAATATATAATCTTGTTGTGTACTTATTTTTATAAATCAGTTGGTGATCATGAAACATTATTTTATTTATTTTATTTTATTTACATTTGTTTACCGGGAAATTCCAACTGGACGCAGGTCCTTTTTCAGCGTCTGCCTGGGGAGAGAAGCTCCACCTTCTTGTTTTTTTATCTAATCTATCCAACACGGTTTGCGGCCAGTCAGTCACTCCAAAACTGTAAGTAAGGATAGGAAGAGCAAATTGGTTTATAGCTTGAATTTTGTTCCTAGATGCCTATGCTGTTTTCAGGATTAATTTAAGTATTCTAAAATATTTCTTACTAAGTTTTATTCACATTTGTTCATGTTTTATTGTTGAAACTTCATCAATTCCTAAATATTTATACACTCCCTCTCGCTCAAGTTCTTTTATATCATATTCATGTCCCAAACTGATGTTTTCTTGGTGCTGCAGCTTTCCTGCTTTAAAGGTTGCTTTTGCAAAGTTATCAAGACCAAATGACATTCTTATATCATCTGAAAAAGTTTTGACTACTTGCAGTTGTGCTTTCAGTTCTTCATCTGAGAAGCTATACAGTTTTAAATTATTGACAAAGAGAAAATGAAAAATCTTTACATTTTGTTATTTTCTAGGAACCAAATTATAGGCATGGCCTAATCTGTTAAATAGACAGCTTAATGGGTTAAGGGCAAGATGGAATAGCAGAGATGACAGGGAGTCACCCTGGAATATCCCCCTTTGAATTTTTATCCCTGGGATAATAATTTGTCCATTATCATGGCTTAATTGCAAAGTGGTCTGCCACTGTTTTATGGTCATTGTAATGTAGTCAATCAGTGTAGGGTGTATCTTATACATTTTTAAGCACTCTTTTATACATGAATGTGGGATAATATCAAATGCTTTTTTGTAGTCAATCCATGCCATACTTAGATTCTTCCCCTTTTTACAGTTCTCCATAGGTTGTCCCATTGTTCTTTTGTTCATATGCCTTCTTTTTCCCAGCCTTTTACCTCTCTATGTCCTTATAGTTTTGCAATATTATATGCCACAATATTCCTTTTAATGTAGTTTTTTAGTTGAGAAACTATTACATCTATTTTGATCTTTGCTCAGCTTGAAGTCGACATTGAAATGGTTACCATTCTTGGTATTAGTCTGACCATACTATCCCTCATGGCAATTTTCATCTAATGTAAATCTGGAAAGCGTGAGGACTACTGACTATATACAGGGATTGATTCCACAGCTTAGGAGTTTCTTTGTTTGTTTTAATCTCCAGAGGGTAACATTTAAATCATTTATAACCTGTGGAAGTTTAAAGTACTGAAAGGACCTTGTCTACTTTTAACAATTTGCTAGTTTGGAAGTGGACAACAGCAACGGTATTGTCTAGATACGCATAGACACAATTAAATATTGCTTGAAAGGTGTATCTAAACATACAGGAGGACTCCAGCCATGGCATCACAGTGTCAGAAGAACTAAAACTGGGCTGTAGGGATAGGTTGCTGGGTTAATTACATGATGATGAAAGATTTTCAGCTGGAACATGGTTAAAAAACTGACCAGAGTAACAAGATCCTTTTAATATGTTCCATGCAGACTGGGAGATTCAGGGAAAATAATGTGAGGTCTAGAGTGGATTTAGTAGGATCTGTAGAAAAATGCTTCTATTAATAAGTCCTTAACATGTAAAATAAACTAACTGAATGCATAAATAAAAGCACAGCAAAGTAAACACCTGAGTAGCTGAAATCTCTATGCATAGCTGCAAAGGACTAAATCATAATTCAGAATGAGTCATCTAGGTCTGTCACATTTTTTAATTTCTCCAAGTCTTTTGGTTTTCTATTACCATGACAGGAATGGAACCCATTCCTAAGTCAAAGTACGATTAATGTTCATGAAATTAGTATTGTTTCAATCTTTCATGTCAGCCAGAAGTGCTCTTTGCAGCATTAGTAATGTGCTCAGTAATGACTCCTTCTGCAATTGGTGGAGTTACATGTTTTGGTAATATATCTAAATGCAACTGTAGATAATTCTTTATAAGACCCGTTGCTCCTACTACTATTGGAACTGTCTGGGTATCTTTCTTTCACATTGCTCTCATTTCTGCCTGCAAATCCTGATATTTTATGACTTTGTGTCTCTCTGTACTCAAGACACTGTAGTCACCGAGGGTAATGATTTCAATGATCAATGCTACTTTTGTCTTCTTTTCTTGGACCACTATATCTGGTTTTCTTGCATCTGTCTTTTGAACTGTTGGTAATGGGTGATCCCATGTGATGTAGACTTCATCATTTTTTATGATGCTGTGTGGATCATCTTTCCAGTGTTTTTCAGCTACTTTAATACCATAATGTTTACATAACCCCCAGTGCAACAGTCTTGCCACATTATTATGCCCTTCAGTATACAGTCCTTCTGCCATTAGTATGTCACAATCAGCAATGAGGTGTGCGACTGTTACCAATTCTATTTTACAAAACCTACATTTGTCTGTTTCTTCCACATGTTCAATGGACTTTGTAAACCAACATGTGTGTAGCCCACTATCTTGGGCTGCCAATATTTACCTTTCATCTTTTGGTTTGAATTCACCTCTCCTTAACCATTCCTGCATTCAATCTTGATCAACATGTGGTTCTTCCAGAAGTTTTCTATACTTGCATCTATATTTATGCATTTTCCACATTTCTTGCCTTCTCATCTGGTCCTTCACCTTAAATTCTTTCTTTTGTTTTTTTTGGCACATTCAGTTGCTGCTTGATTTTTATCTACTTCTGGTTTGATTTCCATTCCTGCTTGATGCAGATACGCTTCTGCTAGACTAAGCAGGGAAGTCATCTTAGATTTATTCTCCTCATGTTTCAAAACTTTCACCACATTTTGGTCCTGTGAGGTCAGCAGATATGTGTGCAGTCCCACGATTGCAGATCTATACATGTAATCAATTTCAAGGAAGCCCATCCCTCCTTTGGAATGGGGAATATATAATCTTGTTGTGTACTTATTTTTATAAATCAGTTGGTGATCATGAAACATTATTTTATTTATTTTATTTTATTTACATTTGTTTACCGGGAAATTCCAACTGACGCAGGTCCTTTTCAGCGCCTGCCTGGGGAGAGAAGCTCCACCTTCTTGTTTTTATCTAATCTATCCAACACGGTTTATGCCAGTCAGTCACTCCAAAACTGTAAGTATGATAGGAAGAGCAAATTGGTTTATAGCTTGAATTTTGTTCCTAGATGCCTATGCTGTTTTCAGAATTAATTTAAGTATTCTAAAATATTTCTTACTAAGTTTTATTCACATTTGTTCATGTTTTATTGTTGAAACTTCATCAATTCCTAAATATTTATACACTCCCTCTCGCTCAAGTTCTTTTATATCATATTCATGTCCCAAACTGATGTTTTCTTGGTGCTGCAGCTTTCCTGCTTTAAAGGTTGCTTTTGCACAGTTATCAAGACCAAATGACATTCTTATATCATCTGAAAAAGTTTTGACTACTTGCAGTTATGCTTTCAGTTCTTCATCTGAGAAGCTATACAGTTTTAAATTATTGACAAAGAGAAAATGAAAAATCTTTACATTTTGTTATTTTCTAGGAACCAAATTATAGGCATGGCCTAATCTGTTAAATAGACAGCTTAATGGGTTAAGGGCAAGATGGAATAGCAGAGGTGACAGGGAGTCACCCTGGAATATCCCCCCTTTGAATTTTTATCCCTGGGATAATAATTTGTCCATTATCATGGCTTAATTGCAAAGTGGTCTGCCACTGTTTTATGGTCATTGTAATGTAGTCAATCAGTGTAGGGTGTATCTTATACATTTTTAAGCACTCTTTTATACATGAATGTGGGATAATATCAAATGCTTTTTTGTAGTCAATCCATGCCATACTTAGATTCTTCCCCTTTTTACAGTTCTCCATTATGACTTTTTAGCAACAGATGATCCTTTGTTCCATATGACTTTCTCTTATTGCCCTTTTGTTCTATTGCCATGATTGAGTTTTCTCCTAAATGACTGCAAACTCTGTCGGCATCAGTTCCGGTGTATAGTTTATACGTAGTTGGAAGGCAAGTTATTGGTCTATAATTTTTAGGGTAGCTTTTAGGTTCAGTCTTAAGTAGGAGCATTGTTTTTCCTGTTCTTAGCCAGGCTGCTGTCTGTTCAGGGTCTGCATATAAATAGTTCTTACTCATGGCTAAATCTTCATGCAAATATGTTAGTACTTTTAACCAGAAGTTAGGTACTGCATTTGGGCCTGGTGTTTTCCAATTAGAGGCTTTTCTTAATGTTGTTTCAATCTCTCTGACTGTTACTTCATCCCATTTCATATCCTGTACCTTTGAACTTCTTATTCTTTCTTTTACTTCTTCTATCCATTTATCTATCCAGCATCTTTGTTATGTTCCACAGTATCTGGAGTATTTCTCCCCGGGCCTCCGCTGAAAACAGGCTCTGTGGAACCTAGTCGGACTTTCCCGGTCAACAAATGATAAATAAATAAATAAAATAAAAAAAAATCTTCATTAATAGTTCTCCAAAATGCATCTATTTCTTCTTTTTGGTGGTCTTTCAAGTCCTTTTACCTTGTTTCACAATTCTCTATAAAACATTTTGAGGTCATCAATAAAATGCTTATTTTGTACTTTTCCTTTTTATTTATCTGTGCATCTTCTAAGTTTTTCTGCCTGCGCTGATATTTTTAGTTTATTATTTGTGATAGTGCATGATAGATCCTGA